>NC_056732.1:265702408-265714947 GCF_019279795.1 Protopterus annectens | reverse complement strand
ATATATATATGTGTGTGTGTGTGTGTGTGTGTGTGTGTGTGTGTGTGTGTGTACATATTACATCTGCACATACAAACATACATTTCCTATGCTGGGAGCTGCTTACACCTGCGCAGGTGCACTGGCCTATGCTTACTGTGCATTACATATGTTTACTGCCGCTTATTTGTGCCTTATACATTATGACAATACCACTTTGATTGAAAGGATCTGGTTAATAGTCCCATGTGATACATACATTCACCTTTACATGTCTAAATGTTGGCTTTACAGCAGAGCAACATTCATTCCACAAGGAAAATGATATGTGCTATTGTCGACCTTGAACCATGAATGCCTTTTCGTTAGGCGGGTGCTCTAACCACTACACTATTGGTGTTCTTCCTCATTTATATGAATACCCATGGTACATAGTTTTCCAAACACATGCCTCATCACTTCACTCACACAGCAGCCATCCATTTACCTGTTGGGAAAACGCACTACTACACATGCACCATTCCCTATGCCCTACTGCTCTGGACTCATGCCACATGTTGACTCACTCCGAGGATATTCAGACCTCCAAAGCCTATAGTCCTGGCTCATACGTGTGTTCGATTGTCAGGCTGTTCATATGGTCTTCCGGTTTTAGGCTTGTCCGACTGGGGACCAGGACTGCCCTGTACCTAGTTGAAAGTTAGACTTAGCAAGGGGAGATCGTTCGTTCCACTTTTAGCATCCTACCTGTTGTTGGGGATGCAAAGGTGTGCTCACCTATGGCCATCCTGATATATAACAGTACTAACTATTACGGGGATTTCCTATATTGTGACCATGTTCATTCTTCATATCTACATATATATATATATATATATATATATATATATATATGTGTGTGTGTGTGTGTGTGTGTGTGTGTGTGTGTATATATCGGCCTGTACATACACATGCATATATACCTACATGCTCATTTACATTTCCCATACCGTTGAATCACCGCCAACTACCATCGCACATACATGCTTGCTTACCCACTTATGTCTCGCGTTGCCACCTTTTCATATGGCCAAAGCAGGGCATTTTCGGGTCACAATCAGATTTTACAGGCCGACACATACCCATGCTTAGTACAAAGGTTAGAACTTTACTTATTTGCTTAAATGAAAGCTTATTCTTGTAGCGGTTTGTTTGCTTAATCTGTTTCTTGTAACTTTGAGTATTTTACATAAATAACTGTTTTATGCAACTGTTACATGAAATATGGGACATATTTCCTACAATCATAGGACATTTGCCATTGTATTATATTTGGTCTGGACACAACTGCCCAAAAAGGGACTGTTCCTTTCAAGGTGGGGTAGGTGGTAACTCTACGTACATCTGCTTTACAGCACCTTAAGCCCCCTATATCCGACTGCCACTATGCGAATGTGTAAGGTATATATTCCCGATAATGCACGTGGGGAGACGTGCATCACAGTCAGGTGTTTAATCCCGGTTCGTAGGTTCCGCAGGACCAGCTGGAAGCTGAGCAGTCTTGTGGACAACTACTGCTCATACAATTTATGTCCAGCTGTATACAGGACTGGACATCATGTTGTGACACCAAGTCTAATGTTTAGAACAGATACATATCCCATGAGGGATATCTAAAAATTGTGGGGACCGATGACCTTCTTTGCTTTATGGCTGTAAGGTAGGGTTATACATGCAAGGGATACATAGTTTGCAATCCTGAGACTGACTAGGGTGAGACTGCCTTCTAGATATGGGTAGGGGTCACTATGTGCTGATATGGCCACGCCTATCTAGCAGCCCGAGTATGGCTGGTTTTGGTGGACGTTCAGGAAGGGGTGGTGGTGTGCTGTGAAGGGGATGATGGGTATTCAGTTATGTATCTAGGTGTGTTGGGGTTGGATGGCTCAGTTCAGGCCAGACCATTATGTGGGTATGTGCCGGTAACGTTTCTGTACATGTGTGTTGCACATTTTAATGTTCACATGCTTGTGGGATTGTATTGCGGATGTGTATGGTTGTTCTTTGGTTATCTTCCTGATTCACCCACCACTTCCTTGTAGACCTCCAGTTCACCTATTGTGCATCCAATCCAGTCTCTCCTTGGCGAATTATTACATTACCCATCACCCTTCACCCCCATATTCCACAGACAACATTCATCCCTTCTCTAGTTGATGGCCCATGGCACAGTCAACAGAACACATTGCGTACACTGCATATCTCTTGGACCAATATGGTTGTGAGGTCTACACTAACATTTCAGATCATCCACATGCTGTACTTCACACACATAGGTACTCGCAAATACTTATCTTTCATGACATGGTAGGTAGACCAGGGTAATACCCGTTCATCTATGGGCCTGCCTGACAAGGACGACTTGGACCACGAATGGGCAGATATTGGACGAATGCTCTGACCATTGGTAGGGTTGCCACCTTTTCATATGACCTGGATGGGACATTTTTGTGGCACACATCTGAGTTTACAGGCCAACACATACCCATGGTCATTATAAAGGATAGTACTTTAGTTTTATGCTTACATATAAGCTTTTATTGTTGTAGTGGTGTAGTTGCTTATTCTGTTTCATTTACTTGCTTATTCTGTTTCTTGTAACATATAGGTATTTTATATACAGACATACATATTGTATGGGACTATTACATAACATATGGGACATAATTATGTTCTACTATCGCAGGACATTTCACATTTATTATAATTTTGGAATGGACACACCTGCCTAGAGGGGAACTGTCCCTCACACTGTAGGACAGGTGATAACCCAAACCATTGGGCTACGCTTGGAAATTGGTGGCACGCTAACACGATGTGTTTCGCTTCCAGTTGGTATAACTAGCGACACTACAATGGAATACAGGCACGGGGTTTTATATATCTTTGTTCGAGGGATGGGGATTCAATATTCAGCTACGTGCCTTTGTCTTTACTTCTTATTGTGGTGTTCGCAATGATGTCTTGTATGCTTTGCATAAATTTCAGTATCCATGGACACTGACAGGAGTGATTACTATTAGAGGCAGGCTGTACTAGTCAGCATTTTAGGTTGCACATATGCAGCCTACATGTTCACGCCTCCGTGCAGTGCTTGGACATGCCCCCTGCAATCATACACGTTTCCTATGCACGTGGCCATTATGGCAGCGCGCCTTAGTTAATATGCATGTGGTGCAGCTGCGCCATCTCTACGTCGCATGGTTGGTGCAAGGCTAATGCCGTTCTTGCGCCGAGCTTCTTGAATCCCGGGGTATGTGTATATATATATATATATATATATATATATATATATATATATATATATACACATATATAAATGTGTATATATCTATTTAGATATAAATATATATATATCTATATATAATATATATATATATATATATATATATATATATATACACATATATAAATGTGTATATATCTATTTAGATATAAATATATATATATCTATATATAATATATATATATCTATATATATATATATATATATATATATATATATATATATATAATATATATATATATATATATATACACACACACACACACACACACACACAGACACACACACACACACACACACACACACACACACACACACACACACACACACACACACACACACACACACACACACACACACACACAAATACACAAATACATCTATGTGTTTAAATACATTTCCTGTACTGTTGCATGACTGTGCTGGATGATATGGGATGATATGGTTGTGAAAACATCAGGGTTATGTATATCTGACATGGTTTAGTGATAAATCACTTTGACTATGGCATACAGGGTCCTGGGTTCGAGCCTTGCAGAGGCTGTTTATTTTGTTGCTGTACAGAACAAGAGCCATTGGATACAGAGTGATTAAAGCACTTTTAAGCAGTTGTAAGTGGGTTTGCATGGGTCTGCGCTGAGGTAAGCACTGCTAACTTTCAGTTACAGTTTCTTATACTCAGCTTCTAAATTGCTTAACCTGTGTAGGCATTGCTTACTCCCATGCAAACAGGCTTAAACCCACTTACTGCTGATTAAAAGTGATTACTCCCACTTACCACTGGGCTAATTTCTTTATAAAAAAGAAAAAAAGGATTGATAGGAAAGTGGTGAAAAGGGGCATAAAGAGGGAAAGCCAGTAAGGAAAATAGCTAGGGATGCATAGGAAGAGTGTACAGAAGGTCCATAGCTGCCCATTTCTTCTACAGCAACAGCTGTGCATATACACTGAATTTGGAGATAGATGTGGACACTCAAACACCTGACAAAGGGGTGAGGACAACAATAATATGCTGCGATGCCAATTAGACTGGATTACATCTGTCCACTGGACATGTGTGCGAAATGGACAGCTATGTATGAGGCAAGATTTTTTGGAGGAAATATATTGCCCTTTTTTCAGGTGAGAGTGGGATGTTGTAGAGGGATAGTAGGTATATTTGGGGAGGTTGGTTGGGTGGGTTAACAGACAAGACAAACGATGCATACAGAGATGGTATATGACACATGTGGGGAGTAAACACCTTGATGGGGAGGGGTGTTGGGAAATCAGAAGCCCATGAGCCCCCTAGTGGAAACAGTGGGACTGAGGTCCCCACCCATGGGCAGTCACCACTGTGTCTTCACAGCCCCAAAGTTGGCTGTGCTGGGGGCTGAGTCGGAGAGTCATGCTGACCTTCTAGTTGCAATATGCGGCCCTCGAGCTGGGGTAGAAGATCTCTCCAAACTCCCGGTTGAGCTCGCTACGCACCACAACCAGGACCTGGCAATGGGTGACAGGTTCCTATCAACGCCTGCTCCAAGGGGGGGGTGGTGAGCCCCATGCCCTGGGGTGGTTCCAGCTCAAGGTGGTGCAGGTCCAACAGATGAGTACTTCCTGGGCTGGGGCCCAGACGTGCTTGTGCCCAGTGCCATGGCCAGCTGAGGTGGGAGAGGTTCATCTGCTGGGACCCGCATTCCCATACGTGCTATGGTGTTTATGTTTTATCAACATATGTGGGTTAGTAATAGTAAACACATTCCAGGATTAGGTATAACAGCATGCATAGATATTCCCTTTAACCCAGACACCAGATATGGAACAGTTGCATAGCAAACAGAACACATGCATATATGGGACCACAGTGGTAATTACAACAGCATGCAGGTACATTGATGGCACCATGCCACCAATGTTAGAGTATTTCAACATAGCACATGCATAGAAACAGATTTAAATAATTATCAAACAATAAGACATATGTCCCAACATTACAGTTAAGTCAGCACATACCAATTGAGTTGGGTATTTAGTTTATTGTTGCAGATAAGGCAGGGGGAGAGAAAGATGTCAATTAACAACTAGTATATTCCTGTAGTTTGCATTACTCTGTATCCAATGGCTCTTGTTCTGTTCTCCCTTATCTAAAATCATGGGAAAATGCATTCACCAACAAATGCTCGACCATCTCCTTCTTAATGGACTACTAGCTCCCTCCCAGCATGGATTTCGTCCCTCCCATAGCACCACTACTGCCCTTCTTTCCTTTACTGATCACATAAATAAAAACCGCAACACTAATATCCTCTCTTCTGCTGTCTTTATAGATCTCTCCAAAGCATTTGACATGGTTAATCATCAAATACTCTTGAATCTTCTGAAATCACTCTCACTTGACGCTCTGGCACTACAATGGTTTAAGTCTTACCTAGACAATCGAAAACAGACAGTCCTCTGGAAAAACACTCTATCCTCCCCTCTTCCTGTCTCCCTTGGAATCCCCCAAGGATCTATCTTAGGTCCCCTTTTATTTTCCATATTTATCAATGATCTTGCTTCTAGCATCCCCCAAGCCGTAACCATTCATGCAGATGACTCCACCTTAGTCTCCTCAGCCTCTAACCCATCTGAACTTCAATCTCTCACCCAAAATGTATTTCAGCTTGTGGAAGAGTGGTTTTTACAGTGATGTCTCCTCCTTAACCCTAAAAAAACTAAACTTTTGTTGTTCACACCCACACAAAAATCTCCACCACTCCACTTCTCCATCATATCTAAAAATGGCACAGTCATATCTCCTGACACAACAACCAAACTTTTAGGTGTTACTATCGATCATTGCCTAAACTATGACACTCATATTAATACCACTATTAAATCTACTAACAAAAAGCTTGGCTCCCTCTACAAAATCAAGCCTTTCCTTACTCCTACAGCCAGAATTACCATTGCTCACACCCATCTTATCTCTACTCTCCTGTATGCATCACCTTTATTCACAAACCTATCTAAAACTAACCTGAACAAATTAACTACCGCCTACAATAATATAGCCAGATTTGCTACCAGCTCCTTTTAGATCTCACCATTGCCTAAATTTAAAACAACTTGGCTGGCTTGAACTTGATAATCAGCTTTTATCTCAGCAACTTATAATCACCCAAAAAAATCCTTTACTTCCCTGAAAACTCCTATCCTTACCAAACTTATTAGACCCTATAAAATCTTTCTAACCTTCTTCACACAAACTTTTATTATCCATACACAAATCTAATAACAAAGCAGGTGACTCACTTTTCTCCTACACAGTGGGGAAAAGTTGGAACCTTCTTCCTAAGGACCTCACTATGATCTCCTCTTCCTCACTCTTCAAAAAGAAGCTCAAACTTCATCTTACTAACCACTGGCTCTGCCCATGCAGCAGCCCAGACTAAAATCTCTCCTCCTTTTTATCACTATTTACTAACCACTGGCTCTGCCCATGCAGCAGCCCAGACTAAAATCTCTCCTCCTTTTTATCACTATTTACTAACCACTGGCTCTGCCCATGCAGCAGCCCAGACTAAAATCTCTCCTCCTTTTTATCACTATTTAATAACCACTGGCTCTGCCCATGCAGCAGCCCAGACTTAAATCTCTCCTCCTTTTTATCACTATTTCTCGCTTCCTAAGCATATCCTCCTTACTCTCTTCTCATTCCTCAGGTCACTTAAAATCTTACTATGAACTACCTTCTCCAAGCTCCTCATATTAGATATTACTTCTCCTTTCTACCTTACTTTTTCCAAACCTCTCTGCATTTCTCTCCCCACTTTCCTTGTGTCTTTTCTTCCACTATTACTCCCCTCCCTACTCATTGTACTTTCCTAAAAAAAAAAAAAGAAAAGTTTGTTTTTTTTCTTTCTATTTTTGCTGTATTGTTGTCACTTGTAAACTATTATATATGTCTTTTTGTCTATACATGCCCAAAAACTTTGATTTGTTTTAAATTGACTGTTCTTTGTAAAGCTTTTCTCCCCGGGCCTCTACTGAAAATGTACATATATCCAGCTAGACTAGCCCGGTCAACAAATGTTAAATAAATAAAATAAATAAATAAATAAAAAATTAGTACACTAGCCTATTGCCTTAGTTTGGACAGTGGTATCGCTGTTGACAGCTATATACATTAACTGGTTTTACCTGCAGTATTCACCTCTTACCTGGTATACCTGTGCAGGACTTGTTTGTTAGCACTAACTGTTTCTACACATACTCCCAGATTCCAGGTTGATGTTATGCACATACCTATTCATCACTTTTTGCACAGATTCTGGCCATGTCTTGACCACATGCAGGTGAACTGGGACATAGTTAGACTATTACCCTCTTAAACCTTTAGTGACTTCCAACACTCTTATACAGGATTTCCTAGACAGTTATATTATGTAGCACAGTGTGGATGACAGTGATGAGTGATACCTTATTATTCAGAGCAACTGCAACACTCATAATGCCATACAATATCAGAGTAAACAGTACCAGTTCAGGGTATCAATCTTTTATTTCTAGGCACAGTGTTTGTATCTGACGGACCTGTGGGAGCAATGTTTGTTAGCACTACCTGAATGTTGCCACACAAACTACCAGAATCCACATTAGTATTATACACATACATCTCACTCTGTTACTGTACACACTCTGGTCACAGCTTGACAACATGGGGGTGTGGATGGGACATTTTTGACTTATTACTCTCATAACATTTTGGGGAGTTGCTAGTGTGATAGGTTTGTTCTTATAGATGTGTGACAATCAGTTGTATTTCCTGTTTGCTGCCTAAACATCTGGGATCATCCCACTGACTTCCCAGGGGGACAGGGTGACAGGCAGCAGATATGGGCCAATATACTGGACATTCTGGACATATCTGTACAGTTGTGGGGTATGATACTGTATGGAGCCTACTTCCATTCCCAGGATTCGGATACTTGGTTGCATCTGCTAAAACTAAAACACTGTCTATCACAGTTGTGTGCGCTATATAGATATTGCTGTATATCTCTTATCTGATTTCTGTCTATAATTCTTCTGTGGTTTTACATTCTGACCTTGTATTACAGCACTCTTATACAGGATTTCCTAGACAGTTGTATTATGTAGCACAGTATGGATGACAGTGATGAGTAATACCTTATTATTCAGAGCAACTGCAACAATAACAATGCTATACAATACCAAAGTAAACAGTACCAGTACAGGGTATTAATCTTTTATTTCTGGGCAGTGTTCATATCTGATGGACCTGTGGGAGTAATGCTTGTTAGCAATACCTGAATGTTGCCACACAAATTACTAGGTTCCACATTAGCATTATGCACATACATCTCACTCTGTTACTGTACACACTCTGGTCACAGCTTGACAACATGCAGGTGTAGATGGGACATACTTGGTTTATTACTCTCATAACAGTTTGGGGAGTTGCTAGAGTGACAGGTTTGTTCTTGCAGATGTGTGACAATCAGTTGTATTTCTTGTTTGCTGCCTATATGTCTGGGATCATCCCACTGATTTTCCAGGGGGAACAGAGTGACAGACAGCAGATATGGGCCAATTTACTGGACATTCTGGACATATCTGTACAGTTGTGGGGTATGATTCTGTATGCAGACTACTACCACTCCCAGGATTCGACCCATGGCTGGGTGTGCTAAAAATACAACAGTTCACATCACAGTTGTGTGTGCTATTTGGATTTTGTTGTCTGTCTTTTCACTGTTTTCTGTCTATGTCTCTCTCAGTTGTACTATATGACCTCTTGTGATTACACCAGTCATATACAGACATTCCTACACATTTTATTTATGTTGCACAGTGTGGGTAACAGTGTTTAATACAACAGTACTATTAAGTGATTGCAAATCTACATTACCATATGATACCAGAGTAAACACATGCAGTCCAGCAGTTAGACCTTTCTTGTCAGGCTATTATGCTTTTATTTACATACAACCTATATTAGACTCTTCCTATTCTCTGGTGTATGCAGCACTTGCCTTACACAATACATGTTTTATATTGGCAATTAACTTAACTTACTAATACTTTTAGATTTATTTCCTATGACAGTACATGCCAGAGTATTACTAACCTGCCTCACGTCGCAATCACTCCAAGCGACATCCATGGGCCTCTTGGTTCGCAGCCCACTCATTTGCCATGGAGAAGGACATAAGAGGAATATTTAGCCATACCCATCCATAATATACATGAGCTGGCAATTATTAAATAGGTAGTGGAGTGATACTTACACACAGCTGGGACCTCCCCTGTCCTCCTAGCCTCTTGGATCCACTGATACAAGAGTTCCCCCTTTCACCGCTTCAGGTCGGCATAGTGATGCCTGACTTGCTCACCAGTTCGGGGTATGCCAGCGGCACGGGTGAGGTCATGGGCAAGATGGTCCCAGGCTTCTGCTTTATATCGGGAGCCCTGGTACTGGCCCTGCAGCAGTCTCTGCTCATGGTCTTTCGCAAGGATGTCCTGTCATGACTCTGAACTTCTGGATGCCCTAGCGCTGCACCCAAAAGGGCACAACCTCTCCCATTCCAGGCATAGTGCCTGCAAGGGGAAGCTACAACCAGTTATGAGATGTATTCCCGCCTGTTGGGTTTAAATAGGGCCGATTTCCCACACTTTGCTGTGATTGGACGGTTTTGAAAAGGCTAAGCTATAGGCAAACCTGCTTACCTAAGGTTGGCATTGTTTAAAGGGGTATACCAATGGTATATAATTAATTTGCATTATATTTGCTTTTTGGCATTGATTTATTATTCATTACATGTTATATATGTGTCTGGTATCCCTGATTCATGTGTACGTACACTGTATGGGGTCCTTGTTTTTATTAGGGGGCTTCAACACTTTATTACAATGACACCTCACATCTGGGCTTTCTGCAGTTCTCCAGTTCACATATTTATGTCATGTAGTAGGTTATACAACATAAGACTGTATTCAGATTCCTTTCACATGTTCAGTTTGATTTTCCTATAGTGAGGATTTGTTTGGTGATACCTCAATCTTATGTATTGTTGTGATGGCTTAGTGGTTAACTGCTGTGACTATAGTGTACAGGGTCCTAGGGTCAATACCTGCAAATGCTGTTTATATTGTTTCTGGACAGAACAGTGGCTGTTGCATACAGAGTGATTAAGGTACTTTTAAGCAATTGTAAGCTGGCTTGTGTGGGTTTGCGAGAGAGTAAGCAATGCTAACCTCTGGTTAAATAAGCTTACAGAGAGTTAGCTTCAATATTGCTTAACCTGTTTGTGCATTGCTTATCCCATGCAAATGGTCTTAAACCCACTTATTACTGGTTAAATATGCTTACTCCCACTTACTACTGCTTAATAGTGCTTACACTTGCCTACTAGTAGTTAATCTCGCTTACCACTGCACTACTTTAGACAGTAATGTCTAATGGTTCTTGGGCAGGTGGACAATTTGGAAGCTATATGGAGTTATCATTCATTACACATTTTACCTTCCATTTGTATCCCTGAGTCCTGTGTACGTATACTTTATGGGGCACGTGTGATTATCTGTGGGCTTTGCAACATTATGACACTGACACCTCACATCTCCATTTAATGCAGTACTCCAGTTCACAAAAATATGTTATTTAGTAGGTTATGTAACTAAAAATATTGGTCACAAAGTGATTTGACATGGAAAATAGAATGTACTGCAGTGGGACTCAAAACAAGAATCCATGTTCATAAGGTGAATGCTCTGCCCACTACACTATTACTGTACTGCTTCATTTGCATATATCTTGCTTTTAATCCTCTCGTGCCATTTAAGCTGCATTAACTGTAGCTAAGCGATGGACAAATCCGTGCACCTATGGTTAAACTTAATCTGTTTCATAAAAAAATATATCTTTATATTTGTTGTTTTAACTATTGCTCTTGTACACATAGGGGGATGCTGCTGGGGGTATGTGTACACCAAAGAGCTGTCTTGTTCATTCTTTTATGACTTGTCTGTTGTTCTTTATTGCAGGGGGCATGTATATTCTGAGAGCTCTGCTCTCAGACACACCCCCTGCACTCTTGCATACTCCGTGTAAGATTAGGAGCTCAGGCAGTGCGCCTTCATTAATATGCATGGCGTGCTGCCGTCCTGCTCCTAAATGGCCGCTTCTGTGCAGGACTAAGTTAGTCCTGCACAGAAGGATAGCGAATCCAGGGTCTGTGCTTCAGTTATGCATTATGGATGAAAACTGGTGCAGATTATATTTTGGAAATATGTAAGGGTGTCATATTGTTTAATCACTTGTTAGGCATAGGATGCATTTACACCTTTTGCAATATGGCAAAGTGAGGACACTAGAATAGTGAAAACAAAAGTTAAGGTAGAGGCATTTTTGTGTAAATATGTTCTGAAAAAGTTGGAGGACATTTTAAGCATTAGACATTAAATATACAATCGATAGAAATAGCATGACACTCTCAACACATTTTTTTGTATAGATACTTTTAAACTCACCTGATTACAAATGCCTTAGCCTATATACAGATCTTGCCTTTATGATGAACTGCTCAACTGCATTTAGTATTCAGAAGAGTGCCATTTTTACTTCTTTTGAATTCCTGTTTGTGCGATGTATCTGGTATGAATCTTGTAGCTAAAAGATATCCATTAAGCAAAATGTGTCTTTATTGCTGAATCATGCATTGTAGGCCAGTTGTCTATTTATCAACATCCAGGTTTTATTTTGTAGCCTGGAACATTACTTTTGCTGAAAGTGATACTTTGTCTATATAAATCATGTACAGACACTTCCCTAGCTGTAGTGGAACTATGTTCCCATAAATGAAATGATCGATAATGCATAAAGCCGTCAACAGGAAATATGGCTACCACTATAAGGCCTATAACACAATATGTAAATGGCATCCACGAATTTATTTCAATTGTGATGAAAACTTACCTTCTTGAAAAATGTATAAGCTGTTAATGCCACGAATAAGTGAATGTAAATTGAATTACTGATACTGATTACACTGACTCAGTAAGACTCAGTGGGTAAGAGCTATTGCTGCTATATGTTTGTTTCATGAATTCCCAGTGCCACTCCAGAAAGACGAAATGATCCACATAGACAAACAAAACAGGGATACTGAAGACATTAAACTGATCCCAGAGCCAAAAGGATACACAGACTATGAAGGCAAGCTAGCTCTGCCACTGGTAACACAGACAGCAA
>NC_056732.1:265689908-265697408 GCF_019279795.1 Protopterus annectens | reverse complement strand
ACCTATGAACCTATGAAGCCGACAGGAAAAACGTGTCTGTTTTCACGATCACCATCTGGTGCAGTGACCTTAGCCAAACAGTAGAATACAGTTTTCCATATTTTCTCAGAAAGTCAGATATTGCAAAAGGAATATAGATGGGTGTTAGAGTGTTTTCAACAGTGAATAAAAGATTAAAAATTAATTTTGCTGTAAATATGTTGAAAGATAAAGAATAGAATATTTTTTTTGCTTGAATATATGTATAGAGCTTAGCAATGTAAAATTGGCATTTATACATACTGTGTGACATAGCTCTGGTTGAAATAAGTGAAAAACAAGAAACATCTATTAATGGACACAAGATCTTTTTTGAAAGACATTTTTTAATAACAGCAGTAGAACAGTTTGAATTGTTTTTACAGATGCTTTTTTACAGACCTTTGTTATAGAATCAGCAGAAAACAATTTTGAAAGGCAAATATTGCGTGCATATTTACATCAGCAGAAGTGCTTACAAGTAAATATTAAATGGCTTTACATGATAATAGAAAAGTCAAAAAACAGACATTACATGATTTTTCACAAAAGCCCAAAAAGACACCAAGAGGAAAAACAGGATTTAAAGTGTGTGACTAAAGGAGTATAAAAGACTGTAAATTAAACTGTGTTAGAGGTATGCAGGAACTTAGGTTTTGAAGTAAATGGAGAATGGAAAGCCATTATTTATATTGGTCATGAAAAAAAAAACTTTGCACATTAAATCTGTAAACTACAGTCATACGTCTTGTTTGTTATAAAAATACGTTATTTATTAGTAACTGTGCTTAAAGTAAAATAGTATTGTGCTGCAAAATATATTTTCTCATCAGTGCAGGTTGCAAGGCTTTGTATTTTAAGCAGACTACAGATGCAGTCATGCAAAACTCTGTGCAATAACCAGACTCTGATTCAGCAGTAAACAGCAAGCAAAACTTTGTGTCTTAAGAAGACTTTGGTTCCAGCCCAGTACAGTGTGCAGCACCTTCCCTCAGAAATTTTTCAATGGTGACAATAGCCTGTATCTGAACACAGGGGGAGTGATGTGATGCCTTGTATAAGGTCACGCTAGTAAAAGCAAAGTAACTAACATTAATGTTGAGTACTTCAGTTTTCTACAGTTTCTATAGTTTGTAGCAGTACAGTTCCTCAGACGTCTGAATCTAGTGAGACTGAAGTGCAGGAAAGTGAGCAGTACCATAAATTCTCAAAACAGGTAAAAAGCAAAGTTTCAAAACTGAAATTGCCAGGTTTGTTTTACCAGTGACTACAGAGAGTGACTACTGAGACTTTTTCAACTGTATACAGTAAAGCAACCTGGTCATCTGCCTTTCTGTTGATTGGTAAGAATTATTTCTGTGTTACATACATTATAGATGCCATTAATGGTCATAATAACAGAATGAAATGTTGGTATACACAGCATATCAGCAAATGTAAAACCTTATTATAACACATTGATAGTAAGGCATTATGAAAATGGATTACAATATTTGACTGGTATCGCAAACAAAACCATGTGTGGCATGACAAATGTTTATTGTGTAAATCATATAAAACTGCTTTCTGTGTACAATGTCATAAAAATACAGTGCATGCCATTATTCAAGTGTTAGACTGTACAGACCTCATCACAAAATGTTTCTCATCCAGAAAAAAAGAGGTCATTGTTCCCCTCTACTCATCACTCATTAGACCCATTATAGAGTACAGCGCCCCTTTTGGTAGGTACCTCACAAGACATATACAACAACTGGAGAGGCCACAGAAATACCTCACAAAGAGGATTACTGACCTCAAACAGACAGCCTATGCAGACCATCTCAAAAAACTACAATTTTACTCCATCGCATATTGCCTACTCAAAGGCGATCTCTGCCTAACATACAAAGCTATGTCAAACCCAGAGCTGTTGAACATGCTCCATTTAAAGAAATCACAATCCCTCTGAACTACACACAGTAAGGACTTAAACCTTGTCACCACAATAAACAGAACATGCTGGAGGGATAGATTCCTGTCCCAGAGACTTCCCATACTCTGGAACAGACTACCTATGTCAAACAGAGCTCCTCATTAGCACTCTTCAAGAAAAATCTTGATGATTGGATGGCAAATAGGAAATTCACCCCTGGGATCACTTCTGTGGCTCTACTCAACAGGGGCTCAGGAAAATAAATTTTTTGGGTGGTGAAAGCCAGGGTACCTTTTTGGCTAGGCTTGTATAGGCCCTAGGGCCAATAGCCTAGTACCTACCTATGAACCTATGGACCTATAATGGTAAAACAAACAGAAAAACTTAATATGATTACATTATATTCAGATGTTGGACACTTATGTTCTGTCACTGCATTAATGTCAGAGTTACTACAGCCAAATCAGTCATTGACAGAACCTCTAGTACATCTTGTTATAAAAAAAATTAATAAACTTCTAAAAGACAGAAAAAATGAGTTCAGGAAATTTACACAAGTTATACAAACAATTTTACAGAAGTGCATAAGAGCTTTAGATTCATTAGAACAAGTTACTAAAAATTATCAGGCAGCCCGTGCAGCATTACAGGAAACTCTTAAATAGCAGTTACAATATAACAAAAATAAATAGCTGAGCTGACAGATGCTCACTTCCTGCATACAACAGCTGAGCTTAAGAAAATATTGCAAAAGAGCAGGAAACTACAACTCATCTGTACAAAAAAGGCATATTTTATAATATGCTTGTGTTTTGAAAATGGTTAATCATACACATCAGGATCTGATGTATGGACAAATTATTCCCACATATTTTAAAACTTTCATTCAGTTAAAGCAAGACATTTATCAGTACTACAGTAAAGTAGAGTGTATGACTGCCATTCTCATAGCATAGTCAAAAGGTAAACAAAACAGGTCTAGTGCATAAAAATGAAATGAGAGTAATTAATAACAGTAAAAATCTAAAGTCACAAGACTGACACACGTGTATTTTCTGTTCATCTAAAGTACATCTGTTTACAATTCACAAGAACAAAAGGCAGACAACAGCAAACGTAAGTAATTTAAATAAACATGTGTTAGTTATCTATTTTTTTTACATTTTTTTTATAATTGTATAGTAACACCACATGAAACAGTAAAAACTTTGATAGACAATTTAAGAAAAAAAATAAAATCACAGATGGTATTAGTCAAACAGTCTTTGTTACATGAATGGCAGGGCAGTTAAAAAAAAACTGTAAGCTAACTGTAAAATAATGGCTATTTATGTAGTATAAATGCATAGTTATGCAAATCACAAATACTTATTATAATGCTGAGTGTTTTACAACTGCATTCCACTATCAAGCTGCAAGTGTATTAACAGATAATTAAATAAAAATGCTAAAAGTGTTAATTGTGGTCTACAGAGTCTAAAATGTGAGCTCAGACCTTCCCAGGCTAAATGAGTAGTTACAGGAAATGTTGGGAAATATGGTTAAAAAAATAAAACACTGATTGCCAGACAAGTGGCCTGTGTTTTTCTAAAACATTATTGTTATTAAAACATAATTGTTAAGTGTTCACATGCAGCACTATTTGTCTTGGCCTACTTCAATAAACACACAACACTGAATGACATTTGACGGCCTTTATTAAACTTCCATAAACATGATTGTCAACCAATAATTATAAATTTCAACCAAAACATGACACAGGTGATAATAACATCCATGCAAGAAAACGTAAAATAACCATAAGGGCAGGGTAACCACTCACCCTTGATAAGTAGCATGACCCACTTGTTCACTTATCTTTGCACTAACAAGGCAACATTCCCGCTCACCTTCAATTTATTGATTTACACCACCATCCAAATAAGCAGCTCTGTTTGCTTATTAACTTATCCAACAGAGCAACCACTCACTTTCCTTCCCAATTTATTGTTTTGCACATCCAACACCAGAGGGAGAACAGAAGAGGGCAAGCCTGGCCCTCTTCCTTGCCTTCCCAAATGGAAATAACCACAATCCCGCTAATAAAAAAGGGGAAGGGTGGCAGGGTAGCACGTTCACACCAAAATGTGACTCCTACCTCAGTTCCACTTGACAAAACCTTCTAAGCCCCACCCTGCCATTACCTCATTTTCCTTCTAAACATCCCTCCCTTCCATTTAGCGCTATCCTGCCCTAATTCTTAATTCCTGCTAATCTATGTATCTAGCCCCACTTGAAGATGTCCCAGGACAAAGTGGTCTGTTCCAAACCTCATTTATCCTGGTCCCCTTCAATAAACACACAACACCGAATGACATTTAATGACCTTAATTAAACTTCTATAAACATGATTGTTAACCAATAATTATAAATTTCAACCAAAACATGACACAGGTGATAATAACATCCATGCAAGAAAACATAAAATTACCATAAGGGCAGTGCAAACACTCACCCTTGATAAGCAGCGTCCCCCACTTGCTCACTTATCTTTGCATTAACAAGGCAGCATTCCCGCTCACCTTCAGTTTATTGATTTATACCACCATCCAAATAAGCAGCTCTGCTTGCTTATTAACTTATTCAACAGATAAACCGCTCACTTTCCTTCCCAACATATTGAATTGCACATCCAACACCAGAGGGGAAACAGAAGAGGGCAAGTCTGCCCCTCTTCTCTACCCAACAGCCTGACCAGGCTGTTCCCCCTCTCTCAAACCAAACTTCCAGCAATCTAACCACCAGTAAGGTATTAGGCCAAATGTCATTCTGTGTATCCCTCCTCCCTGACCAAGCTGGATCCAAATCATTACCTCCTAACTCTATACACAACTCATGAAAAAATATATTATAACAGCTGAAAACAAATCACTTACCCCTCTCCTATGCTACGGTAGCAACCATAACCTCATAACCTGTCATGACAACTGTGCATGACCTAACTAATCCTTACCACCCAACCAATGAATTCCTTGCGATGAGTCTAAGATCACTACCATCCACTGGACCACCCATACTATCCCACTCCACTGAAACCATACCAAGGCAAATGCATACCACCATGCCACATTACAGCCCTCTTTTACCACCCAATGAAAATATTTGTTTTTATTTTGTGTCCGGTGAATGCAATTCACAACTTAAAACTCTTTTAAATTCCATTTAATAAAATGTTGCCATCACACCAAATACCCATTATAAAAATATCACTCTGAACTACCATTATGGCCAGTAGTAGTAAGACCCCAATATACCACCAAATATAATCCAAACCAGGCAAAAATAACTAAACACACTATACCAAGAAACTAAACATCGCCCGATGCCACGAGGCCACACAAGGTCTGTGGCACTCTATTACCATCTAGAATGCAGTGAATAAACCCAACCCAGTTTCTCCTAAAAATGCATAACTCGAAGCTAAATCCCCCTATCAAACCCCCCATCTAGCTAACAAGCCTAACTCATGCAATGGAACCCACTAGATCCCTACCCCTAATGTCTGCAACACTATCTGACCCATTCCAAAGAAGACCACTGCTACCCATAAAACCAGTGTAAAATTCAACCCCAATGCTTCCATTACAAGATTGAAGCAACAAAACATAACCTTGTGACTGCAGGGAATAAAAACAGAACAAACCAATATTCAGCTACACTGCTGGCATCCTGTGACCTCTTTTCATGGTGCTCTATCATCCAAAACCCTCCTCAGCTTCTTCTCTCATCTGTCGAGTCCACATTTCTTCAAGTCCCCAAGTAATATCGACTCTACACAACCCCATCTGCACTCAGGGTGATCTGTAAAAGAAAAAACTGTAAATACTCCATACACGCATAATCCAATTTCTTAATGACCATTATATACCACCAATGGCATATTTCCTTCATCCACTGCATAAAATGCAGACACTACCAGATGCAAAAATACCCCTGAAAATTAAGATGTCCTACCAAAGATCTGCATAAAGTTACCTCCCACCTCACAAAGTAATGGTAAAACAGTTACCTATGCAAAATAAAACATTGCATTAAAAAGTCTTATTCTATAAATAAAATGATCATCCTTCTACCAATGAAGGCATTCTCAACAAAATTAATAATTAGACAAAGAAAATTAAAACCATCCACACTCCTGCTACACAGCAGGGTAGGGTCTACATCAACCACAAGGGCTTCCCTCCATCAACTGCCAGGTTGTGTGCGATACTCAGGGCATTATAATGAATGTGTGTGCTGACTGCCCTGGAAGCTATCACGATTTCCACATCTGGCATCTGATGCAGCTGTACCAAAGATTTGCCAATGGGGACATCTCTTACGGTCACCTAGTGGGAGATGCTGGTTGCGCAATGGAGCCGTGGCTGATGACACCCATCAGAAATGCACACACACCCGAACAAGAACTCCATAATGAGGCACATGCACAGACCAGAATTATAATAGAGCATGTGTTCAGGATGCTCAAGTCACGGTTCTGGTACCTGGACACATCTGGTGGAACCCTGCAGTACTCACCAGCTACATGTACTCAGATTGTCATCAAATGTGCCATGCTACACAATATGATCTTGCAAAAACAGCTGCAGCAGGAACAGCATAGGGCAGGGCCACACAGCCCCCCACCACTGCCAAGGCCTGCACAGGCACAGAGTGACTCGGAGGAGGAACAACCTGAGGCTGCCCCAGTAGGCAGAAGGAGGCATGCCCAGTATGCCTTGGCCTTGGCAAAAAGGCAATGCATAGCACATACACTGACACAGTAGGGACCCAGGGAATGACACTTCTGTCTGACTTGCACATACAGTAAAAGGGGTGCCAAATATGACCCTACCTGTTACCTGTGCTCAACCATGTATAGGGAACGTACTATGTGCATCTGACAGAGGCAGACCTCTAGAACCATCCTCAATACTGGCACAGCCACAAGGTAAGTCACTCTTCTTACCAATTGCTGAATGGAGTAGTATGTGTTGTTACTTGAATCTATGGTATGGATGTGAGCATGCGAGGGAAGCGGGTAGCTGAATGGGATGCCAGCAGATAGTAGACACCTATAGTGGCAGCATGGGATCTGTAACAAATACTGGTGTCACCATAGTGGCCAGTACTACACATGGTGACAAAAACCACTGTAGGAAATATGCTAGGCCACATGTGTGTCCATATGACATACACATGCCAGTCAGGGAGGCTCATATACCCAACAACAGTCTCAGCCAGCAGGACAAGTGTAGACAAACACAAACAAAGGCTGTGCTAAGGCCTCTGAATGGTGGCGATGGATAACTTCCCCCCAGGCCTACACAGACAGACTACATCAGGTCAGGCAGTGGAATATTAGTTCTGAAGGGCAAGAAGTCGGAAACTGATATGTAGTTCAATCAAACCTAAGACCTGTAGTTCACTGATATGCCTCTAGTCAGCATGATAGGTTAGAATACAGAATTAAATGGTGTACCTGACATACCAGTACAGTCATAGCAAATGTGCACAAGTGTCAGGTTTGCCCCCTCAATCCTATGTAG
>NC_056732.1:265606442-265689408 GCF_019279795.1 Protopterus annectens | reverse complement strand
AGTGGATGGGAGATCATAAGTTTACCCCTGGGGTCTCTTCTGTGTCCCTGCTAGACAGAGGTACAGCAAACTAACCCTAAAAGGGCTACCTTCTGTGTCCTACTATACAGAGGCACAGTCAACTAATCTAAAAGGGTGGCAAAAGCCAAACACACTCTTGCTAGGCTTATAAATGCCCTAGGGCAGTTAGCTTAGTATCAAACTATGAAACTATGAACCTATGAGCCATTGGTCACACTACTGTACAGAACACAGATAACATGGATCAGATTTTTGATATTTAATGCTGAGCTACACATTTCACAGGTATGTCCCACTGTCCACAGGTATAAACTGTATTGTCCATAGCAGTAGTTAAGCAGGACATCTGTGCATAGATAAGTACTGCTGCCACATATGAATGGTTCACATTATGTAGACTTCTCTTCAAAAACATCTACTACATCCCAGTAAATACACATGTGTCACATACCTTTCCTTTGTTTGATTTGGTATTCTTTCTTTTTCCTTTTCTCTCTCTCTCTCTGTCAGTCTCTGCAATAGAGTGATTGAGTTTGCTGGTAGCGATAACAGGCTTCTTTTGTAGGTATTTGCACATGAGCATGTGATGGCATCTGCACCAATTAGTGGCCACCATTTGCTAATTGCATGCAGCCTGCTGTGTAGTAATTGCAGTAATCACTGTCATAGCAACCCAGCACTATAAATTGCTAACTCAGGTAGGAGTGGCCCTTTCAGCTTTCCAAGATGGAGATCATCCTTGTTTGCTGTGGGCATCATTGTTTAAGACAGAAGGTTGGTATAGTTCTTATATCAGAAGCCAGGGGTGTAGCCAGTGATTTACATTTTGTACTCAGACCTAAATGTTGCTGTTTCCAGTACACACTTGCCAGTGTAGAAATGTACTCACCCCTCAAAATGCTAACCCAAGATACATGGGAGGATGTACTTTCTTTTCAAATTTTACAATTAACTGCCATACAAAGCTAGTTATTGAGATGTATTCCATTGGCCCAATAATTGTTTGTGAACAGCTATACTGTGAATATTCATTTACTCAGTTCTAAACAGTTTGTGCTTTTTTAGTGTTGACATTAGCACGAGCTGCTCAGAAAAACTGGACACATTTCAGTACTGTGAGTATGCTTACCTACATCCTTGGTAGACCCTGCACACACAGGTATATTCTACATTTGGGTAGGGGTACAGAAGTACATAGAGTGTAAGTATTATTGTGTGGATTTTATCTTGCTGGAGTTACAGGGTTGCTGTGTACACGTTAGTTTATCAAGGCAAGTAGTCTGTCTGCGTTACTCCCAACTGTGGACCTATCGACATGGTAGCCAGAGAATAGCCTGTTATTTTTTGTCTGTGCACCACACAGATCTCTTCAGCAATAGAGCAATGGCATTGTTACAGTTGGTTGCTACCAGTACACGGCTACATCCTTTTGTATTTCAGTGTTGTATTCCTACATAAGGGGACTCCTTCCAAAGCTATTTGCACAGTGTGTAACAGCAGAAAGGATGCTATGCCTCTGTGTTTCTGCCTCTGCCAGACCTCTCAAACACTCAGTTACATATTTGAACAGACTCAGGGAAATGTAGTGAAA
Source organism: Protopterus annectens (assembly GCF_019279795.1). Taxonomy (NCBI): domain Eukaryota; kingdom Metazoa; phylum Chordata; order Ceratodontiformes; family Protopteridae; genus Protopterus; species Protopterus annectens. The sequence continues at coordinate 265,687,796 of NC_056732.1, read as the reverse complement.
ATGTCAGGGACACCTTTAAAATATTAATGCCATTAAGTTGAGACTTTGAGAGAACCAGATCATATGGATTAATGCACCTTTTCTGAAGTAAAAGAAGTGTCTAACTCTTAATTATTGTCATTACTCATTACGTGTAATACACCACCTTTCTGGCCAAAGTCAGTAGTTTTCGGAGGGATTCAGAGGGACAAAGCTAAATTTTGTTTAAAAATCAGGGACATCCCTGAAAATTAGGGACAGTTGGGAGGTATGGCCTCTGCCCTAAACAGATATGTCAGTGTTTTTCCAGCTGTGATACTGTGTGGGGTTGTAACGTGATGGTGTAGCATTATTTCCTGCTAGAATTTCTGCTTCTCTTATCACAGTCATGTAATGTAATCCCAAAACAACTGTTGGTAAAGATCCACAGAACAAGTTGTGTGGTATGGCATTCCTATTTTTCCTTTACATGCACTCATTCTGATGCATGATATATTTATTTCAGCACCACCTTGTTGTATATCTTCTGTGGCTTAGTGGTGCTTTATGCAGTGTAGTGTGTACAAGGTCCCGGGTTCAAGACTAACAGAGGTGCTTTATTTTGCTGCTGAGCAGAACAAGGGCCCTCACATACAGAGTGACTAAGGCACTTTTAAGCAGTTGTAAGTGGGTTTGTATGGGTTTGCGCGATGTTTAGCAATGCTTAGCTAAGTGCAAACAAGGGCACACTCATGCAAACCCACTAACTACTGCTTAATAGTGCTTACTCCCGCTAACCCCGCGCTCATTTCTTTGAAAGAAAAGAAAAATGGGGAGATAGGAAAGTGGTGAAACAGGGGCACAAAGAGGGAAATACAGTAGGGAAAATAGCTTGGGATGTGCAGGACGGGTGTAGGGAAGGTCCATAGCTGCCCATTTCTTTAACAGCAACAGCTGTGCATATGGAATAAATTGGAGGTACATATAAAACCTTCAACCCCTGAGAGAGGGGTGAGGACAACAACGTATGTTGTAATGCCAATTAAATTACATTTTATGTGTCCAGGGGACATGTGTACAAAATGGGCAGCTATGTATGGGGCGTATTTTTTTTTGGGGGGGGCAGATTGACCTTTTTTTTCAGGTGAGAGTAGAATGTGGGGTAGGGGAAGTAAATATATTTGGGGAGGTAGGTTGGGGAGGTAAACAGAAAAGACAAACAAGATGCATACAGGGGCAGAATATGACACATGTGGTTAGTGAAAACCATTGACAGGGAGGGATATTTGGAAATCACAAGCCCATGAGCCCACAGATGGCAACAGTGGAAATGAGATCCCCAACCATGGGCAGTCACCACTGCACCTTCACAGCCCAGAGGATGGCTGTGCTGGGGGCTGTGTAGGAGGGGCAGGCTGACCCAGGAGTTGTGCCACTTGTGCCTCAAGCTGGCGTAGAGGTTCTGCAACAGAATGCTTGATATCTCTATGCACCACAGCCCAGACCATTTGATGGGTGATAGGTGGCCCTCCTCTGCCCACGCTTGCACAGGGGGGCTGCGCCCAATCCCCTGCAGTGCTTCCACCTGAAGGTGGCACAGAGCCAATGGAGGAGGAGGTCCCAGGCTGGGCACTGGACCTGCTGGTGCCAGTTGGCATGGCCAGCTGAGGTGGGGCAGGTGGGTCGGCTTTGACTTGCCTTCCAATACGAACTATGTTTTGGAGAATTTAATAAAGATATGGGTTAGTAACAGTCAACAGCATTCCCAGTTAGTTATAACAACATGCAGAAGTATTCCCATTAACCCAACACACCAGAGATTCAACAGTTGAAAAGCAAGCATAACACATGCATATATAGAACAATAGTGGACATTACAACAGCATGCAAGTTTAATTGATGGCAACAGGCCATCAATATTGTGGTATTTGAACAGGGCACATGCATGGAAATGAATTAAAATATTTATAAACCAATAGGACATATGTCCCAACAAATGTTTTGAGATTAGACATACCCATTGAGGTGTGGAATTGCATTTTTCATGCACATACAGTAGGGTGGAAAAGATAGCTCAATTAACAACTTATATATCCTTCTAGTTTACACTACATTCCTATTAACTGCAGTTATACGTCCCTTACATGTATTATTACACTACCCAATGTCTTTCTATTGTGCAATTGGATTTTGCTAGATCATTATATACATGAGCTGTATCTGACATACAAACTGTACAGGATGCAGATGTTACTGCTACATATTTTGAGAGTTGCTCACACAGACACTACTGCTGAGATGGTACACTGACAGCCCTACTTTCATATAATTATCGAGATATAGTCAGGTGAAATTATCAGTTATATGTTAACAGCTCTTTACATTTCTGGCAGCACACTGACATTTCTGGGGAACACAAAACCAAGCTACTCATGTGCCAGATTTGCCTGTACATGTTGGGCATGAACCGACAGTTAAGGGCTGTAAATATGCATAATAGCTACTGACACTCCCATCATCCACTTTATATGGGCCTACCCAAGTGTGGGTTAACTAACACTGCTTAATACAACAGTACTATTTCTAAAATGCAACAGTACAACAACATATCAAAGAAAATCACACAGATGCACTCCAGGAATTATACCTTTATTAAAGATTTATTACACCTTTATTTATTGGGTTAAAACACTTTTTTTGAAGATGCTCTCATTTATTTTATATAACAGTACAAGCAGGATAATTATTAAATAATTATTACACCTTTATTTATTGGGTTAAAACACTTTTTTGAAGGCTCTCTCATTTATTTTATATAACAGTACATGCAGAATAATTAGTAACCTGCCTGGTGACACAGCCTTTGCAGCCTATCTGCATGGACTTGCTGATTCATCGCCTGGACACCTGCAGCTGTGAAGTAAATACAGTGATAATGAGACATAACTATCCATAGTATAGACAAGAATATAAATTCTTAAATACTTAATACAATGGCTACTTACTCAGTACTTGGGCATTTGCCATCCCAGAGTAATGGTGCCTGACCTGCTCACCAGTCCAAGGAACGCCAGTGGCACTGGTGAGATCATGTGCTAGACAGTTCCAAGCCTCTGTTTTGTATTGGGTGCCCTGCTACTGGCCCCGCAGGAGTCTTTCCTCATGATTGTGGACAAGGAGCTAAACCATTACTTTGGTCTCCTCAATGCCCTAACATTGCGCTCGAAATCGAGTGCCTTCTCCAACACCGGCCATGCTGACTGCAGAAGGGAGCTACAACCAGTTATGGCAAGTATTCCCGCCTGTGGAGCTTAAATATGCCTCATTTCCCGCACTTATTAGTGACTAGCCAGTTTTGAAAAAACTCAGCTCTAGGCACACCTGCTTAGCTGATGTTAGCAATGTTTAATATTCCTTTGATAGATATGTGTCTGTTGAAAGTGCATGGTTATGAAATGCTGTCATGGCTTAGTGGTTATGTATTGTGACTATAGTGCACAGTATCCCGAGTTCGAGCCCTATCACTGTTTTTTATTTTCCTACTGGCCAGACCTGAATGGTTAAGGTACAATAAAGGAGGTGTGGCCGTGTTTAGCCGACTTTGCTCAACTTTGCCCGACTTTGCTCAGCATTGCTCGTTGCCCGACATTGCTCGACATTGCCCGAAGTTGCGCTGGTTAGAGTGGTGCGCAGCTACATGCAAACATGTTCTATTTGCGCTAGTTTGCGTGATGTGCAGCTCCTCGCAAAGACATTGCGCTAGTTAACGCAGTGCTCAACTACGAGCAATTAAATATAAATATGCTCAATACTGGTAAAATATGTTTAGCTGTGCTTTACATTGCTTAAAATAAATTACTCCTGCATTTGTATGCATAACCATTTCAACTTCCTATATATATATATATATATATATATATATATATATATATATATATATATATATATAAAATTCGTTCACTACTACATATAACATTTCAATGCTTTTTACAAAACTTTAAATAATACATGTCAGGAAATATTTTTCTATACAGATTTCCAACAGAAAATTAAAAGTGTAGTGGTGGGACTCGAATTGGTAATGTCTCCTCTTTGTGCAAAGTCTCTAACCACTACGCTATCGCTATTTTGCTTAATTTGCATATATTTTTCTTATTATCCTCTTCGGTGTCTAAACTGCTACCTGTAGCTAAGCAATGGGCAATCCCACGCAAACACGTGCAAATACAGGCAGCTATATCTGAAATGAAAAAAAAAAAACATTTCCTTTTACTTTTTATATTTGTACGGGGTTTACTATATGGGGGAGTTTAGTGTTAGAATGTACACATGTGAGCGGACTCGCTCATGTAACTAGACACTTCCCGAGTTTCAAACTTGCAGGGGCATGGATTTTTGGACTGATCGGCAGTCCGACACGCCTCCTACACTCGTCCATGCTCCATGTTAGTTTTAGAGTTGAGGCAGCGCGCCCTCATTAATATGCATGGCGTGCTGCCGTCTTACTTTTAGACTGGCTCTTCTGTGTAAGACTAATTTAGTCTTACACGGAAGATTAGTGAATCCTGGGGAGTGTATTATAAATAGATTAGAAACAATGCAGTTGACAGTTAGACAAGAGATTTCTAAATATGTAGAGCACGTGATTATCTTAAAAACTCAATTTGTTCAAGGAAAAAAACACTTATCAAATATTTATAAAATAATTAAAAAAAACTATACCATAAAGAAAGCTTTTGGTACTACTATAAAACAATTAATAATCAAATCCCTAATGACAGTGATAAAAAATAATTTTTGTCTCCTCGAAGCAAACAACTTTATTATGACAACGGAAGCTATTCACGTGGAAATGTATTCACAGATCCTATATAACTCTTCATAAAATGGAGTTATGTTTAAACAAGATACTGGATGTTGGAGATGCAAATGAAAGCTTAACGCAGATTGGAAACATACGTTTTATGATTGTCAACTGCTTAAAACATTTTGCAATAAAGAAAACTATTACAAACAGTTTTTAATGATAAATTTCAGTTGTCCAACTCTTTAATTTTATTCAATGCTCCTATACCACAGTGTGTTCCTAAAACCAAGTTTTTACTCTAATGGACTTTATAAGCCATAGCACTCGAAACTATTACAACAAATTAAAAATGTGAAACTTCTCCTACATTTAAAAAATACAGAAACATTGTATTAAATATATCACAAATGGAATTAACCACCATCAGAAGAAGAACAGAAAGGATAACATCTTATTATAACTCATGGCAAAAAGTGGTCGACATGCTAGCGACAAATGATTGTAATATCTTATGGAATAAATCTTGATTGTAAAGATGTAAATGATACTTGTTAATCCAGATACTCATGTAAATAGTTTGTTTTGCTGCTATAGAATGTTTGTTGAAGTAAAATTGTTGTTAACTATATATATATATATATATATATATATATATATATATATATATATATATATTTGAAAAACTCAATAAAAATATTTGAGAAAAAAAAGAAATTCAAATATCTGTCATTATTCAGTGACTTCAGTCCTAAATCATTTACTAACAAAATGCCAGTTTTATGAGGAACACACCAAAAATATAAAGCAAACATCTAGATGTTCTGCAAAAATCAGGACAGTTAAGAATTATGCAGTAAATTATTTCTTAGCTCTTCACTATCTATATCGGTGTGATGCAAGTACTTAGCCAGATTAGAAGCTTCCTTCTCAAAAGGTTACACAACCTGTGAGCACCACACACCAGCATTGTATTCCAAACAAATGCACAGTAAATTATAATGTACTGATGCCATTACAAAGTCTCTGCCTAAGCTTTTAAAATCTAGTAAATCTAGGGTCCAGTATTATTTTATTTTATTTATTTTACATTTATTTTTTTTTTATTTTACATTTGTTGACCGGGCTAGTCTAGCTGGATATATTTCCATTTTCAGTAGAGGCCCGGGAAGAAAAGCTCCACATAGAACATAACAATGAGACATATTATTAATAAACACATAGAAATAAAAGTAAGACAACATTAGTAATAAAACAAATAAAAATTGGTAATAATAAAACTTGGTAATAAAATTAACAAAAATTAAGGCACACCATCATTAAAAGTCCTGACTAGAGATAGGACAGTTTCAAGGCTTCTTACTAATTACAAACAGGCTATGCCATATGGCTCCTACTACAATAAGAAAAAAATGCAAGTGGGAGGAGAAGAAGGAGGAAAAATGTAATGTAAGAAGAGAGAAGAGACAGAAGTCAAGAAATGAGAGAAAAAAGAAAGACAAACAAGAGGATATGGGAGAGGTTAGAGAAATAGGTCAGAGCATAGAGTGACTTCAAGGGAAAGGAAAGGTATATGCTAGGTATTAAGCACAAGGTAAGGTTAAAGGTCAGGAGAGGGGGGGGAGAGAAGTTAGTCAGGTGTACTACATGAGCAAAGCCAGTGATTTTGGAAGTGCAGTTTGATTTGTTGTTTGAAGAGGGGTAGGTATGTGACTAGAGTTATATCCCTAGGTAGTAGATTCCATACTTGGCCTGCGGTATTAGTGAATAGAGAGTCACCAGCTAAGTTGTGAGCTTTTATGGGTTTGGTCAAGAGTTTAGAAGAGGAGCAAAGGGAGGTAAGATTGTTATAAGGGGGTAAAAGCTGTGAAAGAATAGGGGTGTTATCAGGTTGGTACAAAATTTTGTGGGCAATAGTAAGTTGTGTGAGTGTAAGATGTTTTGTAGTTCTAGCCAGCCTAGATGTTTCAAATTAAGGCAGTGATGGGTTCTGAAGGGGTTGCCAGTGGCTGCGGCAATGTTATTGTAGCAAGTTGCTAGTTTGTTTAGGTTAGATTTCTTGAGGTTAGTGAAGATAGGAGAGGCATAAAAGAGAGTGGATATAAGATGGGAGTGGGCAATAGTAGCTCTAGCTGATGGAGTGAGAAATGGTTTGATCCGGTATAAGGATCCAATCTTTCTGTTTACAGATTTGATGGTGTTGTTGATGTGTTGATCAAAAGAGAGATTGTTATCAATGGTTATTCCTAGCAGTTTAATTGTAGAGTCTGGAGAGATGACAGTATTGTTGTTAGACAGGATGGTGAAATGTAGTGGGGAGGTACGAGTGGTGGGGGTGAAGAGGAGAAGTTTAGTTTTTTTAGCATTAAGGAGGACGTATCGTCTAGTAAACCATGTTTCTACTGTGTTGAAGATATTTTGGGTTAGTGTGATTAGGTCAGAAGAGGAGGTTGCTGAACAAATAATTGTGAAGTCATCAGCATATTGAATGCAGGTGGCTTGAGGAATAACAGAGTGGAGATCATTAATAAAGAGGGAGAAGAGAAGTGGGCCAAGAATAGAGCCCTGAGGGACTCCAATAGAAATGGGCAATAAGGAGGAGATGTGGTTGTCCCAAAGAACGGCTTGTTGTCTGTTGGTGAGATATGAACTAAACCAATTTATGGTAAGTTTATCAAATGAGAGGGATTCCAGAATATTAATTAAAGAAGAGTGGTTAACCATGTCAAAAGCTTTTGAAAGGTCAATGAATAGTGCGGAAGAGAAAAGGTTATTATTGCGATTGCTGCTGATAGTATCAACAAAGGAAAGGAGGGCAGTGGTGGTGCTATGGTGGGGTCTAAAACCATGTTGACAGTTAGCTATAATATTGTGTAGGGAGAGATATTGAACAAGTTGTTGATGAATACATTTCTCCATAATCTTTGCTAAAGGTGAGAGAAGTGCAATTGGTCTAAAGTTAGAATAGTCGATAGAGTTACCGCCTTTGTGTAGTGGGATAATATGAGAGACTTTCCAGATGTCAGGGATAGTTCCTTCTTGGATGGTTCTATTTATGAGTATAGTTATTGGGTAGGCAATTTCTTTGGCTGCTTTTTGCAGAAAAAGGGAGGGAAGCTTGTCAGCAGAGGGGGTACAGGGTTTCAGTTTGAGGATAAGACTGTGGATGAAAGAGGTAGAGACAGGTTGTAGAGAGAAGTTGCAAGAAGAGTTTGCTAGATTGTTTGGAGGGTAGAAGTTATTAGTGTTCAGTTGACTTGCAAGAGATTGAATGGTTTCAGTAAAGAAGGAGTTAAAAGCATTGGCTGTTTGGTCAGGGGTGTCTGGGTCAGAATTTAGTGGGGAGGGAGTTTTGGCTGTACCTGGAGATAGGAGTCTATTGATTGAAGACCAAAATTGTTTTGGTTTATTAAAATGGGTTTCTTGTAGTTCACAGTAAAACTTTCTTTTGTCATTTATTATAGCTTTTTTGGTAAGGTTTCTAAGTTGACGAAAATGAAGGAAATCAGAGTTGATTCTATGGCACCTCCATTTGGCACAAACCTTGTTTTTAGAGAGGATTAGTTTCTTAGTTTCATTTGAGAGGCATGGGGCTGTATTTGACCTCATTCTAATGGTACGCTCAGGAGCATGTTTATTCAAAATGGAAAGAAAAGTAGAATTGAAGAATAATACTGCTTCTTTAAGTGGAAGTATTTTTAAGGGGTTCCAGTTACAAGCTCTGAGTTCGTTTTGAAATAGGTCAATTTTAAAGTGTTTGGTAGATCGTATATTTCTTATATTAGGGAGGTGTGGATAGTCATTCTTCTCTCTTGTGATAAAGGTTAAGCAATGATCACTGAGGTCATCAGGCATAGTACGTACGTTGCATGTGATGTTAACTTTATTTATGAGTATCCAATCTAAAATGGTTTGTTTTTTACTTAGTTTGTTAAGCCTTGTAGTAGAGGTAATGGTTTGGGTGAAGCCATTTAGGTTGATGTGAGAGGTGGGATTGTCAGCGTTGATGGTATTCCAGTCTATATTAAAGTCACCAAGAATTATAGTTTCCTGGGGGTAGTTGATGGAAACCCAACTAAGAAAGTCTTCTAAGATAGGTATATTGTTGCCAGGAGGTATATACATACAGATGATGTAAAGGGCTTTCTTTGCATTTAGTTGGAGTTTAGTGAAGATGGCTTCCACTTTACTGTCCTGGGTTGGACAGGCTGACCGGGTAGAGATGTTGAAATGATTCTTAAACAGAATCGCTACTCCACCACCCTTTCATTTAGTACGGTCAAGCCTTAGTATATTATAGCCTTGGGGTATAATTTCAGTGTCTTTGGTGGCTGGCTTAAGCCAGGTTTCGGAGAGACAGAGTATACATTTATTTATTTAACACTTGTTAACTGGGAAAGCCTGACTTGGAACAAAGCCAATTTTCAGTGGAGGCCTGGGGAGAAATGCTCCAGACGCATGTCTTTGTAAAGTGGGAGGAAACCAGAGTACCCGGAGGAAGTCCACACAAATGCAGGGAGGACAAGCTGACTTCGCACAGAAGGCACCCCAGCTGAGAATCGAACCAGAGAACCTCTTGCTGTGAGGCAACAACGCAACTGCTGCACCACTGTGCCATCCAATAAATCAGACACTATAACATCTGTTAGCACTATCATGGTAAAAGGTCACCAGGTATATAACCAGTCCAAACATAGGGCACGTAGACACCTTTCTAACAGAAGTGCACTCATGATTGGTGTCTCCATTTTCAGGCACACTGACTCATTTCTCAAGACTCTAGATAAAGAGAGGCTGGCAGTGAATTACCTTACAGGAGCCAGGATATCTGATATATTAAAGACCCTTAATTGAAAAACAAATATGATTATGACGTGATACTGGTCCACATGCATATGAATGACCTTAAGCGTAGAACCCTGGGGGATATGTAGAGAGACATGTCAGAGCTTTCCATGCATGTCACAAATGAAGGCAAGACCCTGGTTCTGACAGAGCTATTTCCTTCTCCTTGAATGCTGCCAAAGTACAGGGAAAAGATTATTAGCTTCAACAACTGGTTGAATCGTTGGTGTCTGGGGGATCCAGTATGTCTTAGCATGAGAGGAGTTGCTAGGAAGCCTCTTGCTTTGCCAGGGACGGTGTGTAGCTCTCTTTCCAGAGCATCATTATAGTGGCTAAAACCTTTTGTGCCACCTTAGTATAGTTTTCAGATAACTTCTAGCTAATGGATCTCCCCACCTAAGAAAAAAAAAAAACTCAAGCACCAGACCACATCAAACTGTCTCTGCTTGATGTCAGGAGTCTAGATAACAAATTGTCTAATATTAATGATCTGCTGCATTTCAAATGTGTGTGTAATTCCAGGAACTTGGATTAAAATACAGAAAGCACTCTCTATTTCAGATTTTTTTCTCCTAACACACCTTTTGGCACATGGTGGAATATTCATATTTATTAGGGACCACATTACTTTAAGGTAGAACCCTAGAGACATAGAAACTAAACTGATTGAGAGCCAAATAAACCTAAACTAAACAAACTATCACATCTTAGCATGCTAAAGGACCCTTGTTCACAAAAACCCATGTTAGGTTCCCAAATACACTGGATGAACTCCAAATCAACAGGAATTCCATTATCCTAGGAAATGTTAACTGCCCAATGATAAACTAAGATCTCTATACCTCAGCTGTTGGTTAAACATAAAAAAAAAATTTGATTTCATAAACAAAATCTCTCTGGTACAACTTGTCAAGGTCTCCACTAGAGGATATAGCATTCTTGACCTGGTCCTTACCAACATGGCATTGATATTAACTATCTCTCTGTAGTTCCTTCTCAAGATAAATCCAATCATCAACTGGCAAACATTCTCTTCAAAATCTCAAAACAATAGATAAATATAACATACATTTCAAAGACTTCAAATGTACAAACCTTCAACTGTACAATGAAGTGTCAAAATTCTGTTTTAACGGCATTACCAAAGATGCTGACAGACCAAGTAGTTATTTGAGCAAACTCTGTGTTCACGTAGATAAATGCATTGACCTTGCAGTCCCTACTAGATGTAAACAAAATGAAAAGTTTAAAAGTAAACCAGCTTGGACATCCACATGTATAAATAAAACAAAATAAAAGAAAAGTATCTTAAATTCTATAGCAAAAAAAAAAAAAAACACACACCATCCACCATCAGGAATACAATGACATTCCATGAATTTAGACTAACATCAGAAACTAAAGACAATTACTAGTAATTCTTTAGATAGCATAAGAAACTAGCAAAATGATGTCCAGCAATGATCAGAACTTACCCAAACTGGCACTATCTACTTGAATCCAGTAGAGAAAGCCAACATACTTGCAAACAAATTCAGTTTAAATTTCACACCAAAAACAAGTATATAAAGCCCTCATATCACAAAGTATTACAAATCCCATGATAACCAAAGAATAGTTGTTAAAGGTACTCCAAATGAAAACTACATTATCCATTGGATCTGATAACAAATCCAGTTGCCTAATAAACAGCCCAGCAATTTAGCCTGAGCTTAGTCATTGGATTTGTCCCAGAAGTATGGCACACAGCTGCTGTAATGCCACTTCACAAAGATGGACTCGCTTTTGACCCCAGAAATGGAATCCCCATTAACCTGACTAGTCTCATCCCCAAAGCCATGGAAGGCATCATAACTTGATCTAAATAATAATGATATCAAGAATCTTATAAGGCTTGATTCCTGGTAGTTCAGTTTTTTTTTTTAATACTGAATCTGGTCAACTTTTAAGAGAGAGCAGCACATGTCATGGATAGTGCAAATGCTAACCACACAGCACACAGCAAATTTTTCCTACCCTTGTGCAGTTGTGTTCTTAAACAAAACAGTCTTCTTTTTGCCTGCCCTTATGTTAATATGACCACATATCTGCTTCCCTCCCCCCTTTCATTGGATGGTGTGAGTAAGCAATAAAATTATAATTTTGTGAAATCACCACCCCCTTCAACTGTTTAAAATTATTGGCCATCCCACTGTATCCCATAGAACCAGAATATAAAGTGCCCACTCCCATTTAATCTGCCTTGCTCTTTTAAATTAGTGGCTTTCCAATTAGACAGCCAAAGCTTAAGTTACCCCATCTTTCATATTGAAATGCTTAGCGTGCATTATAGTGCTTAGGATATTAACCCACTTTTTCCCATATTACATTTAAAGTCTGCAACATCTATTGCAAGACCACCAATTATTGGATAGCCAACATTCTGCCTAATGGTAGTCATCTTGAAATTAGTACTTCTGTTTTCTCCTGGTGAGAGAAGGAGCACAGGGACATTATTTCCTGGTGACTACTTATCACTGGAAAGCCCAGTAACTGCTCTGTATGTAACAGCTTGGAATTTGCACTTATATTCTGCTCCTGGTGAGAGAAGCATTTATTCCTGACTGCTTCTGGTCGGGTAATGAGGGCCTTTGCTTGACATTCCTGATTGGTCTGGTTGCTATTGAAGGCATCTACCAGGAAAAGGCTACAACAAGCCAACAGACCCTTGCACGAGCTGGGAAAAATATTGGGATTGCTGCTAATTATTTGCTTCTGGTGAGAGACGAAGCAAAGGAGCATTGTATCCCAGCAGAGTGAAGCTGGGGTGAGACCAGACTAGTAGTAGCTAGGCAGTAGCTATTCAAGTGACTCCCCTCTTTCATCATTTTTGACAAGCTAATCCTTTGTTTTCAGTAAGTACTACTTGCTTTGTTTCTAACTTCAGAATATCTGTCTAAATAGTTGATCCTTAAATTTTCAGTCGGCTTATTAGTTTCCCCTCAAGTGTTTGGCAGTGTCCTGTATAGATACAGACACCTTGAGTGACATCTTTCCTGTAAAAAAACAATTGAATTTTCAACAGTACCTAGTTGCACACAGGACAACTAGTTTGCAATGACAAGCACTTGCCCCAGATTTGCAAACTGGGTATTCCTGACATTGCTTTATGTTCTCACTCCAACTGTCTAATCAATAAAACAGGGTCTGTGACGATGGATATGAATTTTCCCACTATCTATCCTACCAGCTTGGTGGATGTGGGCATGATGAGGCATTTCAGAAATTACCTCATGTTTACTGACAACCAGTTAGTTCTCAAACTAACTGATATGATATGTGAGAAATGTGCTTACACAATGTCACTGGATGCAATGCTCTCATATAAAAATACTCCTAATGTCAATAAGGTTGTCAGTAGTACACACGCTGCACCCAACACACACAATTCAAAGCAAGTATACTGTACAGACCCACATATGCTGAGGCACTTAAATGTAACCTTCCTAAACCCCAAAGACTGCCTAAATTAAATACACATAACAAATACCCTCAGCAGCCCCGAATGCACTCTGTCAAAACAACACCCACATCAACACATACAGCCACATATCATGATGCCTCTACTTCTAAGCCCATATGGCAATCCACCACACAATCCAACATTCTGGTCATTGCAGACTCTGTTGTGAGACACAATAAAGTCCCTCTCACCAGGCTGAATAAAGAGAAGGTTACAGTCAGTTGCTTATTAGGGGCTAGGATCCACCACATTATGCAATGCACTCAGATCATTGGGCCTCAAGTACCAGTATGACTCAGTCATAGTCTATGTGGGTGTAAATGGCCTGAGACGTACCTCCCTAGACTATATGAATAGAGAAATCATGGAGCTCTTAAAATATGTATTCCAGGCTGGTATGAACCTATCATTGAACATCATTTTACCTTCTCCAAGGATGATGCCACAATATGAAGAAAGGATGACTGACTTTAATCACTGGCTTAGTTTCTGGTGCCATTCTAAGGGCATGCAATTTTGTCACCATGGAAGGAGATGATCAACAGACCATGCTGCTTTGCCAGGGATGGTCTGCACCTCAGCCCTCTAGTCTTTCAAATATTAATTAAAACATTGTCTTCCCCCATAGTGGCCTTTTCAGGCAATGCCAAACTAAAAGTCCTTCCGACACAGCAAATCAAAACCAAGAAAACCTAAAGGTATTACTGCTCAATGTTAGTAGTCTTAATGAAAAACTGCACTCCCTAGATGCTCTCTTCTCCCTAGGGAATGCTGATGTCTGTGCCGTAACTGAGGCTGGTTTAAAGCTGTGGAAAACAGAGCAACAGTGCAAGGTTATAATGGCTGCCACACATTTAGACCAGCTACTACAGAGACAGGGGACTAAAGGTGGATGTATCTTAATTTACATGAAAAATAAAATACCTACAGGCTGGTCAAACAGTGCATTACATTTGAGCTGCTCCATGTTTAAATCACCACAGGTAAAATCCAATACCACTTCCTTGCAAGCTATAGGCCTCCCTGTATGATCCAGGAAACCCATAACATATATTTAAACTTATTGGAAACACTTACCATGCAACCCAATACCATTTTCATGGGGTTACTTTAATTACCTCGCTAGTACTCTGATGAAGCCAATTCATGTTTCTTGGTGAATGCACTTAGTTGGTTTTACTTTAACAGTATTTAACATTAAATAAACTTGTGTTTCACGCAAATACTGCCTTGGTGACTCACTTTTTTTATTTTTATTACTGTTTACAATTTTGTTGAACCATTTGGCTTGTTTTCTGGTGTATTTTATTTATTTTACAACACCAAATGTACAGGCACAGAGTTTCCTGGATTTTTCTGGATTTTGTAAACACAAAATGCCTGGACCAGATTGTCAATACACCAACCAAGGGTGCAACCATACTGGCTCTGGTCCTCACAAATATGGGAGAGTGCTGCACAGCCCCTAGTGTAATGTCTTTCCTGGTAAGGTCAGACCACAAAATGATCTCTTTTGAAGTAAAAATAAAACCTGGACCGCCAGCTAACATGGGAATATTCAGGAGCTACTCTAAGGCTAACTTCCTGTTATTAAGTGATAACCTGACAAAATGTCAAGACCCCATAATGTATTTATTTATTTTATTTTACATTTGTTGACCGGGCTAGTCTAACTGGATGCATGTCCATTTTTAGCAGAGGCCTGGGGAGATAAGCTCCACTTAAAAAGATTAACAAAAAGATTAACATAAAATGATTAACATATAAATGCATGTACAGATATTATGTGCAGATTATTACATAATTTAAGTACTGGCTTTAAGTTCAAAGTAGTGTTTAGTCCTGGCCATACATCAGCTTTCAGCCTAATAATCCATTTATATTCAAGAAGTTTTAATCTACTATTTATGTCACCACCTCTTATATTATTAAGCAAGATGTCAATAACTCAGAAATCAAAATCATGCCCAAAGCCATTCTCCTGCACATATAAACCCTGAGAACACTGCTGCCTATGCAGAACTCTTCACAGAAACCCCATACAAGCATGTTAATAGCTGCACAGAAGCTGCTGTACCAACCAGGAAGAAGTACAGAACAAACTAAAAAAAAGTCACCCCAGTGTAATTACAAAATCAATAGGGTGTATAACAGAAAGGAAGAAAATCATGGCAAACATTAGGAGTGAAGCACACAGCAGGATAAAGGCAGTCTCATGAAACTATACAAACAACTCAGAGGACAAATAAAGTCTACCAAAGCTGAATTTGAGGTAGATTTGGCCTCCCAGGTCAAGGAAAACCTCAAGGCATTCTTTAGCTATGCCCACAACCTCAAAGGCAATACACAATTGTGTGCAGAGCTCATTGCAAATGCAGCCACCTATACTGAGTCAGATGATATAGCAAACCTACTAGTCCACAAATTCCAGCTTCAACTTTACCCCTCTCTCCCCCACAACCTTCCTTCAGGAAATACCATCAAATAAAACTTCCCCTGGGTATCACTAAGGAAAAGGTTTTTAATGTCCTCTCTAAGGCCAAGAACACTGCAGAATGGGCCCAGATAATATCCCAGTATGCCTTCTAAATAGCATGAAACATGACATATCAGGTCCTCTAGAATAGCTATTTAACTGTAGCCTCCAAACAGGTTTAGTGCCCCATAAATGGAGATGAGCAACAATCATCCCTCTGCACAAAGGTGGGCCATCTAAAGACCCTATGAACTACAAACACATAAGTTTCATTAGCACTGTATGCAAAGCCATGGAAAGAATTATCATGGAAATGATCAATAATGATATAATAAACCTCCAGACACTGGACCCAACCCAGTTTGGTTAAATCAAGGATAGGTCATGCCTGCTCACCCTAGTGGACTTCTTTGAGAAATTTACCAAAGCAATAGATGAAGGCAAAATGGTTTACACTGCCTACCTTGACTTGGCCAAGGCATTTGACACAATACCACACTTAGGCATTGTAGACAAACTCAGTAGGTTAGGTGCAAACCCATATGACAGCCAGTGGATAGAAAACCAGCTCACAGACAGGACCCAGAAATTTAGAATTGGGAGTCAGGGACTTATGGACACACATAGACAGTAATCTTTCCATTCACCATCACATCTACAGTAGTGAGGAAATCATTCTATGTTGCACAACGTATAAACAAGGGTATGGCTTCTAGGTCCAAAGAAATTATTGTTCCACTTTATTCGGCTTTAATCAAACCTGTCATTGACTACAATGCCCCCTTTGGTATATACCTAACCAGGCATATCCAACAAATGGAACATCCAAAGACATTCCTCACTAAAAGAAAAAAGGGTGTATGTAAAATGTCCTATGTAGACTGCCTTAAGGCTCTATCCCTGTATTTTGTCTACTAAAGGCTGTTGAGGGGAGATCTATGCCTGGCATACAAGGCAGTGTCAGACCCCTCTCTGATGGACCTCCTGCATATCTACAAAACAAACAGCGCAAGAATTACCCAGTCTAAAGACTTAAAGCTTGCCTGTGATATAAATATGATGTGCTGGAAAGACAGGTATGTATCCCAGAGACTAAGCCTTTTCTGGAACAGGCTCACCATCCATGTGAAGTAGAGTTTCTCCCTAACCAAATTCAAGGGTAATGTGGACAATTGGATGGGGAACAGGAAATTCATCCCTGCCTTGGCACCTATGTCTCTAATGGACACAGGCAATCTGTAAGTGGTTCATCTCTCAGGCTCCTGCTTATAAATGTTTCATCTCCCAAGCCCATGCTTACACTTATCAAGGGTACCAGAACTTGTCAGAGATTTGGGATGCATAGCAAGCTTAAAAAGGCACTTGTGGTCATTAGCCTTCTAAATACCTGTGAACCTATACTTTGACCTGGCTAAGACTTTTGATACCATGCCACATGTTAACAAAACAGACTAATTGACTCCTACTTAGTTAGGTGGATAGCAAAATGACTGTGGGATAGATCCCATTTAGAGAGGGCAGCAGGTGCATCTTCAGTAGACATGAAGGGAGACCTACTATTTTGCATCTTCTTCAAAGATCTACAAACTACAGTTTCTTTAATCCATCTGATAGCATAGGCATCACCCTTTTTTCAAAATGAAAGTTTG
Organism: Protopterus annectens; assembly: GCF_019279795.1. Classification (NCBI taxonomy): domain Eukaryota; kingdom Metazoa; phylum Chordata; order Ceratodontiformes; family Protopteridae; genus Protopterus; species Protopterus annectens. Next base: position 265,670,562 of record NC_056732.1, on the reverse strand, counting down.
ATGTGATACCTTGAATAGGTAAATTATTCCCTTGCTTTTGACTAGCATGTTGCAAAAGTGGTTAAGGATATTTTGTTTTACCTGGCAGAGATGATTGCAAACAGGTTCATAGGAGTATACTAGGTTAACAACCATTAGGTCTACTTATAAGCCTAGCAGTGCAACCCAAATGTGAGCAGGAATTTGAATTATATAGGGGGTGATTTACTGACAGCTCTGTCCATCAGAAAAATATGTCACACCAGGGTGAATTTGCAGTTACTCATCCACTGGTCCATGTTTCCCTTAAATGGGTTAGGGAAGAACTCTGTTTTACATGGGTGGGGCACCTTTTACAGAGTCTCTCCAACATGTCCTATTTATGTCACAAATAAAATTAAGGTATTTTGCTCTACTAGTTCTGATGCTGTTTGTTTTGTGGAGTGTGCAAAAGGTCCATAAAAATAGGGTCCAAGGATGCTTTGTATGCCAGGCAAAGATCAGTTCTCAAAAGTCTGTAGGATACCAAGTAAAGAAACAGGGCTTTGACGTGAACAGCGTAGGACATTGTGCTTACTCCATGTATTCTTTTTGTAAGTAAACTTTCTGGACATTCCACTTGTTGCATGTGTCTGGTCAGGTACATACTGAAGTGGGCATTATACTCTATGATGGGTCTGATGAGGGTCAAGTACAGTGGTACGATGACCTCTATGCCATGATTTTATTCAAAAGTTGAGCAACATAGAAGTATTTAATTACTACATTCTGCACATGTTGGTTGTAGGCTATGTTACTATCTACATATTTTTCCAGATTCCTGACTACTGAACTGACTTTTAGGTGTGTTTTGTTGATAGCATTGCTACCTGGGGTGGGCAACTTCCCAAAAGGTACTGTAATGCATTTCTTTGCATTAAGATTTAAGCTGAGGCTTAGGAACAAAGTGTTTTTCTGTATTAAACCTTCCTGAAGGGTGTTCTCATCGGAGAGGATTCAATGACTGCTCCCAGTTTGCAATCATCTGCGAACCTGGTCAGCCTGGGACATTTGACAGTGGCTTTGACCGCTGAAAAGTAGATGCCAGATGATGCTGGTTTTACTTAAGAATTACTTAGCGCTCAAGTTGTTCATAGCGCTTATGTGATGTTTGTGATATTTTTTACGTTGATAATATTTAAAAATTATCTATAGCTTGAGTCACGTACAATGTTTTCACGATGCCTGTGACTTGTTGTATATATTGTTTTATTTTTGTTTGTTTATTGGCTAGTGGTGACAGCTAATTGTTTTTTTTTTTTTCAAGCTAAGCAGGATATGTCATGAATTCCTGTTATGTTAATTTAACTATAGAGATTGGCTTTATTGTCCAATGGCCTTATTAGCTGTATTTACATCAAATGAAACTTATTCTACTCTTTTGATTGGATGTTAGTTTTATCTTTTGTCCTATAAGAAATTAACAATTTTGAATACAACCATTGGCCACTAATTCTATTACCATGTCAGAACTAGAAATTTGATTGGATGGCTGTTTCTTTTTAAATGATGTTCTAGACAGAAGTGTTACAATCTGATGAAGGCTAAATAGCCAAAAGCACTTATCGATTTTTACTCTCACACAGTCTGTTTTTAAGTGTTTGATTTTCTATAAACACTTATTTTTATTCGGTTGTTTGATTGGAATCTGAATAATCATGTTGCCATGGTGGTGCTCTGAAGTCTTCACTTGTTGCTGTGTTATTATTTGTCTTCATCACCTTCAGCAGGACTTGGAAGTATTTATCTCTCATTGTTTTCTGCCTGTTTCTTCCATTCCACACACATGGCGGATATATCATTTCAAGAACGTAAGAAAAATTGCTCTTTCTCCAATATAGCTGGGGAATTGACTAACCCACTTTTACAAATGAATTTGGGAACTGAAGAAACTGGATCTTTTACATCACCAGCTGTTGATACAGATTTTCTAAATATTTTTCATGAAGTAGAGAATGCAGCTTACAAACTCAAATGGTTACAATGGCAGCGATTCCATTTGGAAGCCTGCATACATCACAAATTAGTACCTAGAGGTATGCATGTGAAATGTTTACCAAGTTATAGTAATATCTATCCAGACTTGCTAGCAAGATGGCAAGCAATTAATCTAGGGACTAGTCAGAAGTACATGCATTTGTTGGTGGAATATTTTAGACCTGAAGAGGAAAGTACAGCAACTTTTATTTCTAATAAACAAGTGATTTTGGAAGAAATTAATCTACAGGATGTACACCTGCAAAAGTTGGAACTTCTACAAACCAACTTAATAAACTATGACAGCAAGCTTAGACAGATTAAAATAAAAAAAACTAGCACGTGACTAGCAAGACTTCGAGAATGGACGGATCTTTGAATGGCCCAGAGAATCTAATGAAGGAGCTTATAGAAACAACAGAGGTCGAAGTAAGTCTCAGAGAGATACTCCCACTCACAGAGACCCTATTGATAGACATGTTGAGATACAAGGTCCAACAGGATTGGTGAATCATACTTCTGATACCAGTATAGCTGCTTCAGAATCTGCTCCTATTGATAACTTAGTTTCCAATGAATTAATTGAAGCTGGGACCAGCAATTTGAGCACAGGGTTAAGTATTCAACATCTTGAACCTAATGCCAACCCTGATATAGGTGCCAGACCAAAAGAAGGAACTGTCTTTACTTCTGCTAACTGGCCTTTACCGGTTTTTGTAAAACAATTCCCCCACAGGAATCCCTGAACATGGAGCCAAGAAAGCAAATGCAAGAAGGTAATAACTTAAATGCATCTCAAATGGGCCTTATAGTTAATTTATCCAATGTTATGCTAAGCCCTGAACAACTTTCTTTATTAGGACGTGGTTTGAGTTTCATTCCTGCCCTTTCCTCAGATTTAAATCAGTTTATGACAGACATTAGACTCTTTTGTAGGAATTTATCATTGAAATGTATTTTTGAAAATACCAACAGCAATAGCCATGGAGGAAGTCTTCCTAGGAAACCTAGTAATTTTGTTCCAACCAATCCTTCAGCGGTTGAACTTTTCTTGAAGCTACATGAAAAGGAGGTTAATAAAATAAGAGAATACCCTAATCATGGTTGTTTTCATAATATCACACGCCAAGAAAAAGAAGCACTTCAACAATTGACATCAATGGACAACCTAGTTATTAAACCAGCTGATAAAGGTGGCTGTATTGTTGTCATGGATGCCTGTTGGTATAGGGACAAAATTATTTGTATGCTAGAAGATGAACATACATATGTCAGACTGAATAAAAGACAAGTGGATCTAAGAATCAAAGCTGTACATCATGAACTTTATGATCTATTCATTGGGCAGCATATAAATAAAGAACTATATGATTTTTTAGTTTGTCCTAATCCTACCATTCCCAGTATAGGTGGACTACCCAAAATCCATAAAGATCTAAAGGATCCTCCATTGCATCCGATTGTATCAGGAAGGGATTGGATCACTGAATCATTATCTATCTACATTGAAAGGGAATTTAAAAAAGCCCTCTGCAATGCTGACATGGTCCTGAAAGATACAAGAAGCTTTCTTCAAGATCTTTATTCCAAGACCAATTGCTTAACAGACTATGAAGATGTCAAGTTGGTAACTATGGACATCACTAGTTTATTTACTGTTATACCTAATGATTATGGCCTTCATGCCATCAAGACTTTTCTATCTTGAAACAATAATAGACCTATCCTGTTGTGTACCTTATTGGAACTAGTCTTGGAAAATAACATCTTTGTTTATGGTGAAGACTTCTACTTACAGACATAGGAATAACAATGGGCACCCCATGTGCTAACAGTTACTCCAACTTGGTTTTGTCCCAATGGGAAAGTGTTGAAGTATTGAATGGAGCAAATCCTTGGAATGGTCACCTCCTATATTATGTCCGATTTGTAGATGACATTTTTATTTTGTGGAAAGGAAATACTGATTATTTGATGTCTTTTATTGAATACATTAATCATAATACCGATTTTCTAGAATATAAAGCTAAATTCTCAGCCACAGAAATAGATCTTTTTGGATGTAAAGATTAACTTACATCCAAGTAAGGGAATAAGCACCAACATCTATAGGAAGCCCACTTGGAACAATCATTATTTGCATAGGCAAAGTATGCATCCTAAATGCATTTTCAATAACATCTATGAAAATCAAGTATTGCGTGCCTTGAGACTCTGTACTGAAAAAGAAGATTATGAGACCAAGCGGTCTAACCTCATCAATAACCTAAAAGAAAGAGGCTATAAAGATGGCAACCTATCTATGAAAAGCAATAGTGAAGAACATAGGAAAATGAAAGGTAAACCCTATTTCTCATCCCAAGCAATTTCTTCAACCATGGTTGCTCTCATTGATGGAGTCAAAGAGACACAATTTAAGTGTATGTTGACATACAGTAATGATAGTACACAGATTTGTGAAGTCATCAAGAGATTTTGGCCTATATTAACCACCGATGATAAAATTAAGAAAGTTGTTGGTGATACCCCATGTTTTATTTTTAAAAACAAGAAAAATATGAAGAGACTTGTATGTAACGAAGATGGATTCAGTCATAGAAAATGTTCTGAGAGAAAAGGTGCTTTCAAATGCCTTAGGTGCAAAGCTTGTCCTTATATAGATAGTAATAATTCCTTTACTCACCCAGTAACAGGAAAGGTTTACTTCTCTAATTATTATGCTGACTGCAATACCAAGCATTTAATTTATATAGCTATATGTTGCCAATGCAAAGCCTTTTAGATAGGCAAGACAGATCAAAGACTTAAAGATCGGATCCTGAGACATCTTAGGAACATACTCCACAAGGATATGAATAACACATTGGCAGCGCACTGTTTTGACAATCCTACACACAATTTTAAGTTCAAAGTTTTGGAGGTGATGACTGTAACCAGTAGAGCAGGAGACATCAATAATCACACCGAATTACTTGAGATTAACTGGATAGTCAACCTCCAAGCACATCATAGACCTGGCTTAAATGTTGTTGTACCATTAAAACCCATTCTAAAAGCCAGGAGAAATGCCACAAAGTACTGAATAGAGGGCAATACTCCCTCTATATTTGTTTGGTTGATGTTGTCTATTTTATCACCTGTGTATGAGAATAGAGTTTTCATGAACCTGCATTAAGTAATACATATATTTATATACATATACTTTCTCTTCTGGATCTAACAACCTTGGCTTTTGGAGAATGATCTTGTCTATTGGCCTCTATATGATGGGCTGGAATTTGACTTGTGCCTGAGTCTAATGATGTATTCTTGCCAGTTTCATTTTGTGTTGTATGCTGATTGCTGTTTGTTGTGATTTATATTTTTGAACAATTGCTGCTTGGTGTGGCATGTCTTTGTGCTGCAGGAATGTTGCTCATGTTTGTGTTTCTATTTACCTTGGCTGATTGAACTGGTATTGCCATATTCATGTTATTTGACTGTTTTTTAAATACCTAAATGTGGACAATGTTTTTTGGTAATTAGTTACGTGCAGCAATCTTTGTGGTATTTATATTACTTAATTCTACACAGGCATTAAAAGCGGCTTGTGGTAGCCACCGCTGAGTTGAAATATAGAAATTGTGTGTGTGGTGTTCATTATTACATACACACATGTCCTTCATACTTTTTGCTTGTTCATGGGGAGTCGGCTGTTAGTGTTATAATAGATAGGACTCACTGTGAATGTTTATTGGTTGTTATTCTCTTCACTTAGACCTATGAGAGCTTTCTTTTAGTGTACTATCTATTGGAGAATTGCCCCCCTGGATTGACCTATTGAGAAGAGTTGAGTTCACTCTATTTCATTGGTTGCATAATACAATGAACCAATGTCATAGCTTGCTCACCAAACACATAAGATGCTGTGTTTCTACTGGCGATGAACCTATTATGATGTTCGCTTTCACTTAAGAATTTCCTATCGCTTAAGTGGTTCATAGTGTTTATGCATATATCCAGCATTTGAGCCATGTATAATGCTTTTATGATGCCTGCGATCTTTGTATATGATCTTATTTATATTTTGTTAGTTTATGCTTCCTGGCTGGCGATGACAGCCGGTTATTTTTACACAAGGCAGGATACGTCGCAAATTCCTATTGGACAGTTGCTATGCTAATCTATTTATAGAGATTGGCTATAGCATACTATCTAAAGGCCAACCGCTTTTTTGATTTTGATTGATTCATAAGGAGAGCTGCATTCTCATTATTCTATTGGTTGAGAAATGTTATGAAGAACAAGTGCAGCTGGCTATCTTTTGATTGGCCTATTGAGAATAGTTGAGTTTGCTTCTTTTATTGGTTGTCCAATGTAATGAACTAATACCATAGGTTGTTTATTTAACACAGACCTTGTTGTGTTTTTATTGGTGATGAGCCTATGATGATGTTGGTTTTACTTAAGAATTACTTAGCGCTCAAGTTGTTCATAGCTCTTATGTGATGTTTGTGATTTTTTTACATTGATAATATTTAAAAATGATCTATAGCTTGAGTCACATACAATGTTTTCACAATGACTGTGACTCATTGTAGATATTGTTTTATTTTTATTTGTTTATTGGCTAGTGATGACAGCTAGTTGTTTTTTTGCAGCTAGGCAGGATACGTCGTGAATTCCTGTTATGTTAATTTAACTATAGAGATTGGCTTTGTTGTCCAATGGCCTTATTAGCTGTATTTACATTGAATGAAACTTATTCTGCTCTTTTGATTAGATGTTAGTTTTATCTTTCGTCCTATAGGAAATTAACAATTTTGAATACAACCATTGGCCACTAATTCTATTACCGTGTCAGAACTAGAAATTTGATTGGATGGTTGTTTCTTTTTAAATGATGTTTTCGACAGAAGCGTTATGATCTGATGAAGGATGAATAGCCGAAAGTGCTTATCGATTTTTACTCTCACACATTTTGTTTTTAAGTGTTTGACTTTCAATAAACACTTATTTTTATTCGGTTGTTTGGAATCTGAATAATCCTGTTGCCGTGGTGGTGCTCTGAAGTCTTCACTCGTTGCTGTTTTATTATTTGTCTTCATAACCTTCAGCGGGACATGGAAGTATTTTTCTCTCATTGTTTTTAGCATGTTATATAGAGGTTTATTCCCAGTTACTTTATGCTTTAGTCATATTTAGGTAGGCACTATGCACCACTTTCACCTCATCCATTGCTTCCGTGACCTTTTCAAGAAAGTCCATCAGGTTCAGTAAGCTTAACCTTCCTTTGACCAATCCAAACTGGGATGAATTCAGTATTTGGAGGTCTCCTATGTTCTTGTTGATACTTTCCATGATAATTCTTTCCATGGCGTGAATCAACATGTAGATACAAGGAAGGTTTTACCAGTCTGTATTCACATTGATAAGACATATTATTGAATACAGTGCCCCATTTTGGATGCATCATATTAGGCATATCAAACAACTGAAAAGACATTAGGTGTTCCAAACTAAGAAGATCACAGGCATAAAAGACAAGAGCTACCAGGAGAAGCTAGAAGCACAGCCTCTTTATTCAATGTCCTATAGACTTCATGGTGGGGGGGGGCATTATGGATCCAATAGTCCAAGATCTTCTATATCTCTACAAATCAAACAGTCCAAATAACAGTATAACCAGATGTCTAAACCAGCTTTAGGGAATAAATAAAATACAGGGACAGACAGATGTATCAGGCAATGCATAGCATCATAGGATCATAGGAGGTTACTAGGCTACTGACCCAGAAGTCATTTCAAGCCTAGCCATTTCATCCCAATGAAATACCAATAATATTGTAGTAAATACCCTGGATTTTATTAAGTAATGAGTGCCCATGTCCAGGAGAGTTGTGGGCAATATCCCCCAGTGAGAATTTACCATGCCCCAGCCACTTGTCCAGGTTCCTTTTGAACAGTGTCATAGAGGTGCTCTACTTCACATCAATTGACAGTCTATTCCAAAGATGTGGCAGTTGCTGCAAGACAAATTTGTCCCTACAACATGTCCTGTTCAAGTCACACACCATATTTAGGTCCCTGGGATGGGTGGCTGTAGTCCTTTTGATTTACATATATGCAGCAAATTCATTAGGTTTAAGTTGGAGATTGCTCTGTAAACCAGGCATAAGTCTTCCCTATGAAGTCTATATGATACTGAGTATAGTGACAGGGACTTTAGTTGGTCTGTGTAAGGCATGTGCTGGAGTCCATTGATGTTCTTTGTTAGAAACCTCTGAGGTCTCTCCAAATATTGCACGTGTTGTGTACGGTACATTCCAAAAGAAGCATTATACTCAATTATGGCCCTAATTAGTGACAAGCATAGAGGAGTTATAACCTCCTTTGTTCTAGAGGCCGTCTTTGCTAATCAAGTGTGCTACATAGAAAGCCTTCCTTACTACAGTAGACACATGGTGGTCAAAGTTAAGGTCACAGTCTACTTGTGATCTCAGATCCCTTACCACTTCATAGGTGGATAGAGTATTATTGTTAATTTGGTAGTGTGAAGGGACATTGTTTTTACCAAAATGAATGTTGATGCATTTCTCTGCATTTAGTTTGAGACGGTGACTAAGACACCAGTTGTTGGTCTGTGTAAGGCCCTCCTGAAGTATACTGATATAATTTGGAGATTTGATAATTGTACTCAACTGGCAGTCATCCACAAACTTGTTTGGCCACAGTCACTTGGTTTTGGCCTGAACTTCTGAGAAGTATATACCAAACAATAGGGGGCTCAGCACTGACCCTTATGGCACCCCACTGTTGACAGGTTTGCTGGTCGATGTGGAGTCACCTACTTTGATAGTGTGTAACTGGTTTGTTAGCCATTTGGCAACTCATCTTACAACAAAGGGGTTTACATTCAGTTTGCTAAGTTTATCAGCAATGCCTGAGTGTGGGATTGTGTCTAAGGCCTTGGCCAAGTCAAGGTATGCTGGGTGCACAGATATGCCCTCATCAATGGCCCTGATCACATTTTCTAAGAAGTCTTCCAGGTTTAACAAGCAAGATCTGCCATTGATGAAGTGGAATTAGATCAGATCCAGGGTTTGGCGGTCGCTTATGTCTCTTTTTTTTTTTTATGAGGTGAATGATGATACATTCCATGGCCTTACAGATGAGTCTGGTCAGACTTATGGGTCTATAATTCCCTGGATCTGTATCTGAGCCACCTTTTTGGAGGGGAATAACTGTTGCTATTCTCTACTCCATAGGAACATCGCATGTGGTTAGGCTGGGATTGAATAGGGTACTTAATGGTGGTGCTAGTTCATGTTTTAGTTTGCTTAGAAGACAGCCGGGGATGCCGTCTGGCCACACAGAGGCTGTGTTTTTTTGCCTTAGACGAGGCTTTACTCACCTGCTCTTCAGATATGTAGGGTGGGAGGGGAGTTGGTGGCAAGGTCTGTGATAAGTTTGGAGAGGATAAGGGAGTGAAAGTTTCATTAAATCTGTCTGCCAGCAGGTTTGCTATCTCTGTGGGATCAGTGCGTATGATACTGTTAGTCGCTAGTTGGGCACATGCTTAGGTCCTACCTTTTAGGCTGTGTACATAGCTGTAAAAGGCTTTATGGTTATCCTTAGCTGTGATTGCTAAGTTTTTCTCAACGTTGCTCTTATAGGTCTTGACATGTTGTCTTATTTGCCTGTTGAGGGTGAGGAGGTTGCTTTTCCATTGGTGGAGCCTTTCTTTAGTTTTATTAGGCAGCAACTTTTTTGTATTTGTTGGAAAGTTTGTTGATGCTGGCTGTCCACACAAGCAGCTTTGTTTTACTTGGAGCTCTGACTTTGATTATTTCTAGAACAGCTGAGTCTATACAATTATACAAGTGATTATACCGGGCTTTAATGTAAGCTTTGGTGTGGTTACCACTTCCAGCTGAGGGTGGGGGTTGGAATGTTTTCATAACTTCCCCTAGTTGGATATAGCTTGCCTTGGTGAAGTTTTTTAGTCTGACTTTTACCTTTGTGAGTTCTGGTGTCAGTGCCAGCTCAAAGGCGACTGATTTGTGGTCAGATTTAACTAATGAGGATCCGACAGTTGCAGTGGTACATCTGTTTGTCATGTTAGTGAGGACCAGATCTAGTATGTTTGTTCCTATTTTTGGGGTTTGAACATTTTTTTCCAGGGCATTTGAGTTAACAAAGTTAAGGAACGTTTGCACTAGTGAGTTAGGGCTAAAGTAGGTTTCCCTGTTTATGGCAGGATAATTGAAATTCCCCATGACCAGAGTATCCGGCAATATTTGGATTGACTCCAGTTTGGCCAAGTAAGGGTCATGCATATCATGATTCATGGAGGGGATCTATAACTAGCTATGACTTGAATGAGGGTCTTATCCACAGTAATCTGAACTTCCTGTAACTCCATGGAGTTGTTCTGTCTAACTAGTTGGGAGATAAATGTATCTCTAATATAGATAAAAACACCACCTCCTTTGGTTCTCACATGTTTGTCTTGTGGTCTGAAGGTGTGGAAGGCATTGTAGCCTTGTGAGGCTAGGGTACTATCTGAGGCCTTGAACCAGGTTTCTGTGACTGCACAAATATCTACATTGTCCAGTCATAGGAGTGCTTTCAGGGTGTGGAGTTTTTGGTTTAGGCTCCTAGCATTTACCAGCATAACCATTATTTTGTCATGATTGGCAGTTTTCACCTTGGCAATTTTGTTTTTGAGACCTTGCCTAAAAAGGCACTATGAGGGAAGCAAGATCCTTTGCTATCTGCTGAAACCTAGTGGTGCCAGGTGCAAACCATCTCTGACAAAGCAGCAATGTTTTGTCGACCATGTCATCTCAAGCTAAAAGAAACTGGACCTCCTTTGAAAGACACCAGAAACTAAGCCAATTACTGAAATCGTACTCAGACAGCTCAATCATGTCTCTCTTCATAGAGTTCAGTGAGGTATGCCTCAAGTTGTTCACTCCAACTTGAGCTATGACAGAGTCATAATGTTAGTTGTTGCTGAGAGATCTGAGTGCATGCATGATCTGACAAATCCTGGCACTGGGCAGGCAGCTAACCATGGCTTTCTCCTTATCTTTTCACTGGGCGACAGTTGAGAAAAACACCGCGACAGTTGACAAAAACACCTTTAACACACACAGAGCTTCAACTAACCCTTTCTCAATGATTAAATTCATTCACTTAAATAAAAAAAAAATAAATACACCAAAAAGACAACCCATGACCATACAAAAAAGACAATAAAAAACCCAATTATTTAATATATATAAAAAACATATAAAAAAACATATAAAAAACATATAAAACAAAGAAATAAAATACATATAAAATCATAAAATCATTGTATAGAAAATATTATTTTTGCATCATCTTTTTTTTAAAAGAAACAGCTGTGTTCAAACCTGTAATACAAACAATACAAGAGATCCCCTCATATTCTATATGATTCAATTTCCTATTTATGTCCCCACCTCTAAGGGGTTTCTGTTTCATATCTAAAACTAAAAACTTAAAACTTAAACTTAAAACTCTAAACTAGTGTCCTTGGTCCCTTACCTAAGGCATTATTTCCTTATTTCCCCATTATTTTCTGATATCTGACTTATGTCTTCTATAATACGGTCTTTAAGTTTGTACATAATTTTCCATACATACATGTTGCTAGATATATGTTGCTAGGTATACCATACTGCCAAATCATGAAAAACAAATATTCTGAAATATACTGGATGTTGAAATTAGGATATTAGAACCATACTATTAGATACTAGATCCATACTCATTTAATAAAATTGCAGCAAAAGCAACAATGCAATTATAGCAAAAAGTACCTGTTTTAGCCCCTATAGACTGCTTAAAACTTGATAACATAAAATACTTTATTTTATAGATTTTTTGTTCCTATAAGCAAAGATGGTCTCATGCCTACCAATGCCTAACCTACAATGCTGTAATGTCATCCTGTGCTCCAATATTCCAAATAATATTTACTTATTATTAACTTATTGATCTATGAAGTATATGATGTGATGACCTTAGTTTTCTAGATGTGATGATAGAGATGAAAGGGTATCATCAAAATTGGAGAACTGAAGGTTAAGTGAAAACTATGAAGTTTGTTTCTTTCTTTTTTCTTTCTTTATTTAATAATTTATTTAATTCTAGAGTAATATCAATAAATTCCTTTATCCATCCATCTGCCAAAAAAAAAAAAAAAATCATAGTAGTCATTACTCTTACATAAGAGTTAAGCAACACTTTACCCTGACTTGACTTACTTAAGCAATGGCAGTTTTTAAACCCTCAAATTAAGCCATGACTACATGGTCTTAATGAACAATCACTTCCAGGGTAGAGAACTGAACTAAAGAATGAGATAATCTCTATGAAGATGATTTATTTGCTTTGCCTTGCTTTTGAGAATATGCTTATCTTACCAAGATCTATGAGATATACTATATCAGCTTTATGATATAGAGAAAGCAAAAAAAAAAAAAAATTGATCAGAGATAAAAAGATTTTTTCATGTGTAAATAATTTCTTTCTTGGCCTAAGAATGAATTTTGTGAATTCTACAAATAAATCTGGTAGCATATCACTTTAAATGTTGTGCTCATGTGGCTCAGGTCGCGTGATGACATCATATTTAACGGCACATCCCACCGGCCCTGATGCCTCAGAAAGATGTGAGAGACAGCAGAACAGCAGCAGGAACGACAAATGCAAATGGAACTACTCTGAAAATGATGACCCAAATGCTGCTGAAGGTAAAAAAGAATCAAAAAAGAACTTTGAGCTTTTTAACAAGCCTTTCAGTTGCAGCAGCACAGCACGCAGAGAAGGGCGTGGTTACTGGGCGTGGTCTAGAGATAGGGAGGAGGAGGCGACACGAGGCGTTTCGCTGATTTAATATGGACAACACCATTAAATTAACTTCTGAACATTGTTCGGTGTTGAAAAGGACTGGGGTTCATTCCCTACTTGTGGGGGATGATATTGTAAATGTCCTTACTGATTTGAAAATGTTTATTAGATCTGTAAGTAAAGTGAATCACATGAGATGAATGTCTGTAAACATGAGAATATACTTTGTATACTTAATATTTTTTAACCCTTAAATCATTTAATTTTTTATGCCTTTGATGATGATTTTGCATTACAGAATAGACAAGAATTTTGCAAACACATATTTAATGTTAAGATTTTTTACCTTTATTGTTAAATTTTTCTAATTTAAATATTAAAAAAATTATACTATATTAATGGTTGAGAAGTGGAATATGAATGTGTTGGTTGTGTTTTGGATAAGTTTAAGTTTTTGTTTGACTGTTTTTGTTATTAAAAGAAAGGAAATTTAAAAAAAAAAAATATATATGCAACATAAGTAAAAATGTATTTATATTATCTTGTGTAAATTATGACATATTATTTCATTTATTTCATTTCAATATTTTTTATTTCATTTTTTACTGTGTCATGTCACCCATACCTATGAGATATGGCATACCCAAAGATCCAATAATCTCAATCAATGGACCACCAATAGTCTCTGGTAATGGTTGGGCTACTGCCTATTTCATATTTGCAAAAGCATTTGAGTTGCCGTTGTCCCATTGTTGTGCCGCTTTGAGCGTTGCAGAAAAAATTGATTTGTTGAAGTAAATAATAAATTGATAGAGAAGATAAGCTATAGATATATACACATGGGCTATACATCTGGTAGTTATGGATATTACTTATTTTATATGACCTAGAATGACTCCTCTCTTGAATGATACGCCAATTTAACAAACTTTGTTCAAACTTACACAACTAGGCATATTGAGAACATATGTATGTTGCTTGGTTTTGGTTAATAATGTGTTTATTTTCAATGAAGAATACTATTTGCAGTTAACAGGCATAGCAACAATGGGTACCATAATAGCAAATACCTATGCTAACATAGTGCATGAATGGGAGGAGAGAATACATTTTTGATGGGAATACATAAAATTACATATCATCTAGCATCATATGCTTGCATCTCATGTGTTCCAGGGTATTGTAAAAGCACAACTTATGCGTGTAGTGAAATGAATACTACTGAAATGATTTTTTGACAGAGATGGATGAGACGATAAGGAATTTATTGAGAGTGGATACGGATCTGGGTTCTAATAGTATGTTTCATGTGAAAATAATGCCTTGGGTAAACACATTAGGCTCCTTATCTTACCTGGTGAGTGGATAATCAATGTGTCTCACTATGAGCCCCCCAATGACAAAAACATTTGGTTTATGAGTGTTATGTCTTAAGGGCTTGGTAGGTGAGACACTGGTGTTGCTATGTGTCTATGTGCTGTGGCAACTGTGTTAGTTGTAGCAGTCTTGTGTTTTGGAGGTCTCTGGTGTTTGGTAAATTGAGAGAAACTTTGTGTATATCGATTTATGTGCTGGATGCATACTATACGTATAAGTAGTGGTACTATGTGCATGAGTTATGGAAGGTGAGTTGACAACAAACTTCAACTCCAAATTAAGTAGCATACTATCTACCTTCAAAAAGAAGTTTTATTTATTATTTATTTTACATTTGTTTACTGGGATGTTCCAACTGGATATATGTCAATTTTCAGCGGAGGCCTGGGGAGAATAGCTCCAAGTTAGTAGATTACATTACATTAGTAACATTTAGAAATTAACATAGTTTACAGTCTTCAGTAAGGTTACAAACATTTATAGAACATGGTAGGCAACTAAGAGTTTCACACAAGGTTTACACAGATAAGAACTTTATCCCGTAACGAGCTCTAGATATGCCACAAAGCAAAGTCATATACATTTTAGAGTCAAATTATAGATTTAATTAGGCAGTTAGACAACTGGATGGGTATCCACAAAATCTTATTAATTATGACAGTCCTGTTGTTCCTTGAAAAAAGAGAAAAGGTCTAAGAGGGTACTGGCAAGATCCTGTTATCTTGCATTGGATGGCACAGTGGTGCAGCGGTAGCATTGTTGCCTCACAAAAAGATGTTCTCTGGTTTGATTCTCATCTAGAGTGCCTTCTGTGTGGAGTCTCCATGTCCTCCCTGCGTTTGTGTGAGTTTCCTCCGGTTTCCTCCCACATTACAAAGTCATGCATCTAGAGCATTTCTTCCCGGGCCTCCATTGAAAATTGGCTTCATTCCAAGTCAGACATTCCTGATAAACAAATGTGAAATAAATACATTTTCTATGATTCTGCCAAACCATAATTCCTTTGGTGTTGCAAATCATTGTTTATGTGTGTGCAAAGGCCGTGCAGTATGATAGTCATAGTTCCTTCTCTTTACTTTAATGTTCATCTCTGCTTTTTGCACAAAATAACTTGTCAAGGGTAATATTTTTAATTACAGTATTGATATGAAATCAGAAGTTGTCCTAAATTTAACCAGCTCCTGCTATCTATTTAAAATGACAAGATCAGTAGACATTGAGATTAGTTATATTATTCAGTATCTCCAGTACCTAATCTACCCCATTTAAAATTGTGTGGATTTGAAGGATAATGTAGCACTCACCTGCCTCCTGTCTTCAAAGAGGCCATATTCCATAACCTACAACACACACCGACTTTCTTTTCTGACTTTCTCCTAGCTCATCCATTTTTCTTGCCAACTATATATTCTTGTACATAATTTATATCATTTAAATTATAAAATGTTATTAGTCTTTTGGAAAGAATTGTACAATTTTTGTTGTTGTGCAGTATCTACCTTGTTCTATTTTATCTCTTCTTGCTCTCCATATATACCATGCTGCAACAGCTGTATTTTAATCTGCAAATATTTGCATGTTTGCTATCACTTTATTTATTGTTTATCCACTGTTGATTATGTCACCTGGGCTGTGTTAAAAAGTAGTCTACTACTCCAGTAAAGAAACAAAACTAAATAAGTAAATTCATTAATGAATAAATATGTGCATATATGCAAACAAATATAACTACATGAATGAGTAAATAGATTTGTACATTCATAGATATTCCAAGACCACTGAGTCTCCTTGTGAAATCTGTGCACTGGCCCAGCAATCAAGGAGCCTCAATACTCACCACTAACACCAATGAGGGGCGTCCATATAGGGAAAGGATAATAAATACACACAAAGTAAAGTACAATTTCCCTTAAGAGCACACAGTGATCACAGTCAGTCTGGGGCTGGTTTCTCCCTTTCTCTCCAGGTCCCCAATAAGACTCCCCACTCACACAGCTATAGGGTCAAGCACTCAGCCTAGTGAGCAAGCTAAAACCTTCAGCACCCTCTCTCTTCAACCAGTGCTTCATGTCCCTGTTCAAGTAGCTGACACATACACACTTTAGTCTAAAAGGTAGTACCAGCTGCCACCACCCACTAATATCAGCTACTCAAAGACCCTTCTGAAAGTGTGTCCAATTATTACTGTGCAGTATTATTATCCAAATGATAAGTGTGACTGAACAGTCAAGGCTTATTAGAGTGATTTGGTTCAGTATCACTCTATACATGCAATGTACTCTCAAGCTTAAATTAACTCTACATAAAAGAGCCACAGTTGAAAGGTTTAAGCATATTTAATAATAAATAATAAAAACACAAGACAATACTTCTTACTACACAGTGCTAGTCAAGAGTTCAGAGATCACAGAGAAATACTTAAAATTATACTGTAGAAAAGGTCTGACATCAACACAGAAAAACACAGTCTAATCTTCCTAATTCCTAGCTATTTATAAGAGAAAACACAGTTTTAAATAACTTACATATAGAGCAAAGCAGTGCTGGTGATGTTGGATGTTGTCAAGACAAAATACTCTGAACTGTCTGATTCTCTTTCTTTAAATTGATAACATAGAGCTGCTTCACATAACATCATTCTTCACACTTTTCTGGTGTTCCCAGACTAACAGAAACTACATTTACATTCTTTACACCTGGTCAGAAACCAGAGCAATATAGGACATTTATACATGCAAATTCTAGCCATTAACTCTGGTCTTAAAACAATAGGCAGGATGCCTCCCTCTAGACATATTGGCTCCGAATTTTGATATCAAAGACAGTCATAAAATGCCTGACTTAGCTTTCTTACAGCAGAGTGCACTGTCACATTTTTGCAGTTCAATATCCAAGGCAGTCTTTTCACATTTAAGAGAACAAGCCTGTGGCTTACATTAATATTTACAAATGACAGAATTATCTACAGAATTCTATCTGGCCTTGGCTGGCAGCCTTTAGCTATCTTCACACTCCTAACCATTCTCACATTGCCAGTGCCCAGCTACTGGTAGCATATCCTTTCACATTGATGGTCCCAAACCAGTCGATCATATCATAAGTTTGGGGATACACATCTGTTCTTCTATCTTATGTTTAAAGTAAGATAGTGATTCATACTGTGTAACATGCAGGTGGTGTTTATTCCAGAGGTTTGAGGAACACTTGGTTATTAAGTCCATTATTTTGTTTTGTTTTGCTTTTCTTTTTATTTGTTGGCAAAGATTTAGGTCCCTGGTTCAAGTACTGGTAGAGATATTGTACTAAAGGGAAACAGAAGATCGAGTAAAGAACTTCTCAAAAGCTGACTTCACACTTCTAAAGACTAGTGTGGTCTCCTTTAAGGCCCCCGAGCCGGCGGAAAACAGTACTCAAGCCGCTGAATCACTTACAAATGCCTTCTACCAGCACCTGCAGGACTGCATGGATAAGGCAATCCCAAGCAAAACAAAGACTCTTTGTACCAAAGGCAAGCGTCCAGTCTGGTGGACCCCAGCCATAAACAAACTCTACAACAAAAGGAGGAAGCTACTACAAGATAGAGCAAAATCCTTAAAAGGTAAGACACCCTTGATCACTATAAGTAAAAAACTAAGAGCTCTCATAAAATCATCCAAAGCAAATTTCGAGAGAAAAATAGCTAAAGACTCAAAAGACAATCATAAGGCCTTCTTTAGCTATGTTAGAAACCTGGGAGGAAACTCCCAGATATGCTCAGAACTAGTTCAAAATGATGTGAAGATTACTGATCCTACAGACATTGCCAACATACTGGCTGACAGGTTCAGTGCAAACTTCTCCCCTCCCCAAAGGAGAGATATCTATACCAAATGATTGCAGCCCCCCAAACATCTCCAGCGCCCAAGTGAGAACTGTTCTCTCCAAAGCAAAAAACACAGCATCCATGGGACCTGATGGTGTCCCCGGCTGTGTGCTCCACAAACTCAATGAGGAATTAAACCCACAGCTAGGACAGCTGTTTAATCAAAGTCTTACCTCTGGATACGTACCCAGGGAGTGGCGCACTGCAACTGTGGTCCCACTTCACAAAGGCGGTGCCTCCACCGACCCTGGAAATTACCGGCCCATTAGCTTGACAAGCCTTATCTGCAAAGCCATGGAGAGGATCATAATGGACCTCATAAATAAAGACATAGGGAATTTGCAGACTTTGGATCCAACCCAGTTTGGCTTTGTCAAGGGCAGATCTTGCCTTTTAAACTTGGTTGACTTTTTCAAAACAGTCACCAAAGCCATTGATGAGGGAAAGGCAGTCCATACAGCCTACCTCGATCTGGCTAAGGCCTACGATACAATACCCCACTCGGGTATCATTGAAAAACTCATCAGCTTAAATGTTAACCCATACATCACAAGATGGGTTGCAAACTGGCTGAGTGACAGAACCCACAGGGTCAGAGTTGCTGGCGCCATGTCAGACTCAAAGCCTGTCATAAGTGGTGTCCCACAGGGCTCAGTCCTGGGCCCACTCTTGTGTGGCATCTACTTTTCCGAAGTACAAGCAAACACAGGAGGGTTATGGCTGACAAAGTTTGCAGATGACTGCAAACTGGGCGCCATAGTAGAAAACACATCTGACACAGATATCCTTCAGAAGGGTCTCACAGAAACGGATAACTGGTGCCAGAGCCACGGCCTAAAGTTAAATGCCAAAAATGCATAGTCATACCCTTCGGGAAAAACAAGGTTACCCCTAGCTACCAAATAGGTGGCAATCCACTGAGCACAGAAGAAGTTATCAGGGACCTGGGGACCCAGGTTGATAGTAGTCTGTCATTCGACACCCATGTAGCTAAAGTAGTTAGGAAGACCTTCTACATTGCCCACATTATCATGAAGGGATTCTCATCTAGATCAAGGGAGGTCATAGTCTCCCTTTACTCATCACTCATCAGACCAATGATTGAGTACAATGCCCCATTCGGAATGTATCTGACCCGACACTTGCAGCAGCTGGAGAGGCCACAAAAGTTCCTCACCAAAAGGATAAAGGGTCTCAAAAATCTGTCCTATGCTGCCCGACTGAAAGAACTCCAGCTCTATTCAGTAAACACGCTTGCTCAGAGGTGACCTTTGCCTAACATACAAGGCCATGTCAAACCCAGATTTGATGAATATGCTTCACCTCAAAAATCTAGATCCATCAGAGCCACAAGGGCGGGAGACTTAAACCTCGACACGGCTATTAATAGGACGTGCTGGAGGGATAGATTCATCACCCAAAGACTCCCTATGCTGTGGAACAAAATCCCGGTACATGTGAGGCAGAGCACCTCGCTGGCCTTGTTCAAGAGAAATCTTGACCAATGGATGGGAGATCGCAGATATACCCCAGGGATTACCTCAGTGTCACTGCTCGACAGAGGCACAGCAAAATAATGGGTATAGTTCCCCATACTAAAGGGGTGGCGTAAGCCACAAAACGATGGGCTAGGCTTGTAAATGCCCTCGGGCAGATAGCCTAGTATGAACCTATGAACCTATGAGGACAACTGAGTTTATAATGGCACTAAATGTGAGTTAAATATCTCCCCTCCAATGTCTACAAGACACTGGATATGTTCAGAGAGATGCATCCTAAACCAGAAATTATACCCAATAACAGACATGATCAATGCTCAGTATAAGGTAGTGATTATCGTTTTACACTTTGATGATATTCTTTTTTTAATTTGCTGGGCCATATAAAAGAGTTTCCTGGCAACTGTTGAAAATGATATTGAAAAGATAGGGACATATCAGTCCAAGTGCTTAGGTCCCTAAATGCATATTTATTTTTAGGGGTATGTTATCTAGTCATCATAAGAGAAGTGGTTGTCTTCCAAAAGTAATGTCAATCCATTGTTGTCTTCCAAATCAGTAAATAGAAGCATTTGCCTCCAACAGTAAATTTATATTGATGTTTGTGCTGGTAAATTAGTCATAACAGTGGCAAAAATGTCAAACCTTTTATTGCTTGTAGTTACTGTGCTTTCTGCTATTTTATGCCATTTGTATTGAGTATTCCAAGCAAAGGTGATGATAAATAACTAAAATTATGAGAACATTATTTATATGAGCTATTGTGTGCTGCAAACTATTTCAAGGTCATATTCTATATGTAACTGCAAGAAGTCAATTAAATCTGCTATAAAAACTGTAGGTTTCTATATCCTGTATCTCCACTTTCTCAGCCTGATAGTAGCTGCAGATATTATTATATGACATACCAGGGAAAACACTTTTAGTTCATTAATAGAGTCCTGATACTTGACTATTTGCATCCTAGTTGCAATCACAAAAGGAATGCACTATTGCTTATAAGTCATACAAAATTCCTAACTAAGCTAGTTGATCACATGTTCCAGCAGTCTTTGTGCAATAGCATACTTTGTCTTACAGTTACAAAAATAACAAATATTCCTAGGCCTACAACATCAAAAACAGTTTGCATTTTCAAAATTTGTACACCAAATCTATTGAGTCCTGATTTTCCATCCCTTCAATGAAAGTGATTTTAAGCCCCCTTTAGAAGCTGAACAAGGCTGACATTTCATCTACTAGGGAATCTTTCACGGTGAATTCCCAAGGTTAATGTTCCTCTTTCAGTTGCTTACAAGAAACCATTACAGCTTCTACCATTTCCCA
This sequence comes from Protopterus annectens, assembly GCF_019279795.1. NCBI lineage: Eukaryota > Metazoa > Chordata > Ceratodontiformes > Protopteridae > Protopterus > Protopterus annectens. The sequence continues at coordinate 265,649,640 of NC_056732.1, read as the reverse complement.
GTATTTATGTGTGACTGCTTATTAGCTCCAGTAGTCAAGGTCTATAAAGGATAAATGCTGTAACCCCCTTACAGAGGGTTTTTCATGGTTTTCTTTACATAATATGAAAGTTTAAAATCTGACTTCAGAGAAGATTGAGTTTGTGTTTCAAAGTGAATCACTCAGGAAAAAAAAACTGAACAAATAAAATGTATAAAGCAATGCTGGGACATTGTTAATTAATATGCTGCAAATATATGCATGCAATATAAATTACTGAAAATACTGTGTTATGTCAGTAGCAGATTGTATAAGTCAACATAATTAAAATGTAATAAAAGTATATATGTAAAAAATGTACTATTACAACAATAATCTAAGCTACAGTAAAGAACAGACTAAGATAACAGTAATGCTCTTAGATTAGTGCAGTGCCCTTTAAATTGGATATAATTCTAATAAAGTTCTTTGTTTCCTTTCATTTTTGATATATTAAGATTTGAACATTATTAAAGGTTAAGCATTTCTTCATTCTGCATTTCTACTGCACAATAATGAAACTTGCATAAGCAGATTAAAATGATTTGAAAACAGCCTACAAATCCCTTCAAAAGGAATCAGCCATTGATTAGTAAGTCAGGGTTTAAATGGCATAAAGAATATGAAACATTGCTTTCTGAAATGAACAGTAAACATGATAGATTACCGGACTGTAAATATTAATTCACTGCATATCTGTGGCTATGAAACAAGTATTTCCTATAATGTAAATAACACAGCATCTTTAAAATTATAAAAATTTTACTTGCAGGTGTAATTTTTTTATCTTCCCACACTTCCAAGTAACCTACCTGAAGGTTCTACTGTCTGTACTCAGTCATCCCATTCATTCTTTGGAGATGGAAGCCTGGTGTCTCTAGGCTAGGCAGGATTGTATGGCACATTCATTCATAACAGAAAAGCCTTAGTGGCCCATATTTTGTCCTGGCAGAGTGAAAGTCAGGTGGTAGGAAAGGGTCAGTTAACTCCTCCCTTGGACAGCCCTACCTCCTTGGCTGTCTGTTGGCTCACAACAGTTAACTGATGCATGCTGACATACACACCATCTATTCCCCTAACTCAGCAGGTAAGTCCTTACCCAATGGACTTCAAATTAGCACATTCATTATAGGCTGGCAATACACCATTCCTACACTAAATGTTACCAATGATGTAGCCTTATCAGGCTCCCTACTCTCCCATGATGAGTGACTGGGCATCAGTCACCCAAGCTCAGCCTCATTTGCTGGGTCCCTCTGACATATTTACCTCTACTTGAACATGGATCATCTGTACTGTAGTCAGGGCTTCATCTCTGTATATCACTGGACTGGGTTGTCATATGTAACAGTCTGAAAGGCTATATAAACATGTTTTGAGAATTTAGTCACATGCATCACTCTTTAAACAGTCAAACTGATATTACTTTCTGTTATTTAAAATATAACATTGTCTATGCAATTATAAAAGTATTGAACTGCTTACAATTACATTTCATTGAGTTTAATGACAGCTACTGATAATAGAAACAATTTTAGGAAATACTTCCATAAATTCTGAAACAGCACTTGCATTAGTTCAAAGTGCATCTTACCAAATGAGACCTCTTCTAATGTAAGGTAGTGTATATATAGGCTGTCACTTGAATGAGTCACATCCCTTTTATGAAAAACAGCACCATTTTATGTTTCCATAACATACACAGCCTGTACTGTTCTGTAGCAATAGGAAAAGTAGACTGTGACTATGAAAAGCAGCCCCTTTCACTTAGTGACACTGAGTACAACTGGCAGAATTCTTAAGTAACAATAGCACTGCTGCACATCTTCCAGACTTTTAACTTGAAGGTCTAGTAAGGTTTTTACAACAATGCCATTATACTCAAAGTTGCATTCTTTCTATAACTGGCCCTAACTCCACCACTTCTATCAACGTATTCAAGTATGCAGTTTCATTTCTCTGTCTGATTACTTTGATCGTCACTGTCTTACCTTACTGAAGGTTACATGGCTGCTGATAGCAGTGGGTGTCACATTTATCTTGGGATCTTGAGCTTCAATCTCTGTTCCTAGAATGCTGCCTGTCCGGATCTGCAAACTGACATTTAAATGACATCACTACCTAGTAAGGTAATACGATCAAGAAACTGTAACTTTTGAGATGCCTTCTTATGGCTTAGCCAGCAGTGAAAAGGACATGTCCTAAATCACTGCATTAACCTAGAATCAGTTACCTCACTGGTTACACAAGATCACTGTGGATGATCTTGGTAAAACTCAGTAAAATGAACACATCTGTCTAAACTGATGAAGAGGTTCTTTACCTATAACGCACATTAGTCTTGGAGACTAACCATGAAGAAGTCTGCTTTCACTCACATCTATTCATATATGGAGACAGATACACCCATGCGGAATGCATCCTATAATGACATGGTGTCAAAAGCCAGAATTTTGTACTGTAACAACTAAACTGCAGGTCAGTTATGTAACTGAAGATAAGGGGAAAAAAGCTGTAGAATAGCAATAGCCAAGAAAGATGCTGCCAATGAGTTTTGTGCCATTTTGGTATGGTAATAGTTCTTTTAAATACCTGAACAATCACAGAGGCACAAATAGAAACAAAATAAATAAATAAAACAAAAACTACCAGATTTTTTCAGTTTCTCATAACATTTTGCACAGGCAGTATGGAAAAGCATCCAAGCTAGATAAATATAAACAATAATCTAGGTCCATTAGTTTCTTTATGCTATGAGCAAAGAGCTTGAGCCAGTTTGTAAAACATTTACTTTTACTGACTGACAGAGCTTAAGTGTCTGAGTCTGTTATACCTAAGCTGAATTAAAAAAAATATGTCAGAAAAGAAATATATGCATAAAAGGGCATTTTTTCACAAAAGTATATAAAGGTGAAGAATTTGTCAAACATTTATTCATACTATCAGAGTGCCTGCTAAAGATGAGAAAATCAAAGAAATGCTGTTGGCATTGCTGACAGCAAAGTTTTTGCACAGTTGCAGGTACAGCCAGTTTTAACAACGGAAAACATTGTATAGATGCTCACTTTTCTGAAAGGCCGGAAGATATTATTTGTGTTGTGAAATGTGGATGAAGTTAAGTATAAACCAAGGGGGTGAATTCTGTAAAGCCTACACAATTTTTTTGTGTACACATTGTACCACAATGCATACACAAGCACAAACAATTTTAGATTCAGTAAACGTCACTGCATTCAAGAACGTACAAACATGGAAGTTCCATGCAATGCAAATTTTTGCTTAGGCATGTGAATATTATGCAAATGAGGCAGGTGGAAAAATCCAACAAAGTGAAAGACATCCATGTAGGCTCTGTGTATGTCCTTGTTGTGTACGTGGAAATTTTCCATGTACAGGAATCTATAGAGCAGAAGGGGATGTAAAAGTCCACAAATATGAACATAACTCCCCTGAAAATAGTAGATCACATGAATACATGTGCAAAACATACATTTGGGATGTTTGTAAAAGGAAGGGGATATTTAAAATTAATATTTTTTTTTAATTTTGGCATGTTAAAAAAAATGTAAAATAACATACATAATTTACTTTACTCAAATGTTTTGTAGGACCCTGCATTGGGACTGTTCAATGGCGCAGCTGTGATTTTTACCCAGCTTACAAAGCCAAGAACTGTGTAGTTTCCATCCCATCAGCATGAATATGTATGCAAATGAGGTTCCTTTGCTAATTCGCTGAAAGAAGCAACCGTGTCCATATATCCCATTTGTGTAGGCTCCCTACAAGGTTATGATATCCCCACTCTGTTATTTTTAGGATTTTATAGTGTTCAGCATGCATGTTTGCATGGCACGCCACATAGCTTAGTGAGTTTGCATGAGCATACTACTCACGTGACAGTGATGACGTAGGCATTTGTCAAGGAAAACCAGATATATTCAAGTTATAAAATATTTTGTATAACCTATGCTGTGTGATGCTGCACTCAGCGCTGCATGGTGCACTAAAGTAGGGCCTTTAAATTAGATCAATTACACCCTAGGCAGGTGAGCTGCAACATAATTAGCAAGGCCACATGGTGGACCTACAGCTGAACTGTATACAGTATGCATACACTCTACATTCTGATTTTGCATCAATACTCTAAACCATTGGAGTAGAGGGTTGGAAATTTTAACTCAGATAATGCTAGGGGCCACTGCAGCTTTCCTACATCTGTATGTGCTAAATGCTGAAGTCAATACTGCTGGTGCAGATGACAATAGGCCTAAGCCAAGAAGAAGAAGGGTGTTCAGGCCCAGAGTAACCTTCTAGGAGCTACATGAGCTAAAGATTGTAGAGTGCTACAGGGTAGACAGGGACATATTGCAAGAGCTCAGTGAGCTCTGTCACCCTCAACACAGAGCTAGAGCTAAGAGTGGGGAACCCATCCCAGGGGAACCTAAGGCATGTGTAGTTCTTAGGATACTATCTACAGGTACTTTTCAAACACCAGCTGGGGACATGATGGGGGTGTCACAGGCATCTGCATCCAGAATACTCAACCAATGCCTGCATGCTATGCTCCCACATGACAGTGAGCACATATATTTTCACCTAGACCCTGAGGTGAGGGCCAGCAATATGCAACACTTCTATCAAGTAGCACACTACCCTGAAGTACTGGGTGTCATAGCTTACACTCATGTACACATCAAGGCACCATCTGGTGAGGAGGGTAGAATATACATTAACCACAAGGGATACCACTCCATCAACTGCAAGTTGTGTACAATGCCCAGGGGATTATCTTGAATGTTTGTGCTGTCAACCCTGGCAGTTATCATGACTCCCATATCTGGCACATGTCACAGCTATACCAGATGTTTGCTAGGGGGACATCCCACAAGGCCATTTACTTGGGGATGCTGGCTATGCCCTAGAACCATGGATGACAGACACCCATCTGAAATGCAAACACACCCACACAAGAATGCTATAATGAGGCACATACTCAAACTAGGACCATCATAGAACGTGTGTTAGGGCTTCTGAAGTCACAGTTCCGGTGCATCACTATATCTGCTGGAGCCCTGCAGTATCCTTCAGCCACATGTGCACAGATATCCACAGTATGTGCTATGCTGCACAAACTGATTCTGTGGAAACAGCTGCAGCAGGATCAGCAAGGGGAAGGGATACACAGTCTCCACCAGTGCCTTGGTCACCATAGCCACAGTCACAGGAAGACTCAGAGGAGGAACCCCCTGCTGATGTCCCTGCAGGCAGACATAGGTATGCTCATACACCCTGGCTTTGGCTAAGAGACAATGCATAGCACATTCACTGACACCCTAGGGCATATGATTGAAACTGTAGATTCAATTATGGACCTGAGTATATAGGTTAATCCAGGTTTGAGCTTTTGTAATCATATAGTCCTGGCCTGCAGCACAGCTAGCTCCAGACTGGAATCAATTTATGGAACATTAATTCTCTAATGTAAGGAATGTGCTACCCATTTGCATGCTGCTTAGCAGCACTTAGTTAAGCACAACACAAATCTATTGCTCCTCATGCAATTTTGTTTAAACAATATATTTATATACATATATATGCATATATGTGTGTGTATGTCTGTATTGCCCTACATAACCAGATCAGGAAGAGTAAAGCTGCACTACGACACTTACAATGTTGGATGAAGGACCAAAAGAAAGGGATCAACATTAGATAATGCACTTAAAAATATGGGAAAGTGCATAGAATAACATGTGTTGCACTTGGTAGACTATTGGAATAGCTAGAGGTCAGAGTTCTGGCAGTCTTGTCTTATGTCATGTGTAAATAATACCACATTTGACAGCAAACCACAATTTTGTGTGAACCACACATGAGTATGAGTCAAACCTGTGCAACTGTTGCAAACATTTGAACAGTGGTAAGTCATACTGTGTCTCCCTATCACAGCATGTGGAAACATTGAAAATGTATGGCATCGTATATGAATATATAAATATATTGTCAAGCCATATGTTTTTATCTATAGCAGCAACAGCACCCACATTCACTACAGCCAACTGTGTCTGCTGGATTTCAACACACATCAACAGCTGAACAAGGTGTGTACCGTGTTATGTTGTGTTCAAACTCATTGACATAGCTAATTTAGCTTTGCCACAGGCTTGCCCATCAAAATGCAAACAGACATGTATACCCAAAATGGATGCTGTTGACTGTCATGCTACTAGATGCTGATGACAATAAGAAGCAATATGACTCTGCACGTCTCCCAAGCTGTTCAGTACAGGCCTTGTTTATGTTCTCTAGGTTTAATTTACCTGCAATCATTTACAAAACAGATTTGAGCTGTGGTGAATGCTTTAAGTACTGTCATATGTAGTGTGTAAGGCTAGATAGGTAGGAGCTCTAATCTCACTCCGCTTCACTTGGTGTGTGTGTGTGTGTGTGTGTGTGTGTGTGTGTGTGTGTGTGTGTGTGTGTGTGTGTGTGTGTGTGTGTGTGTATTCCCCTCAAATAAGAGGGGTGCATGCCACACTGACTTGCACTTTTTGGCTCATACAGTTGAAGCAGGCCTCCAAGCACTCATTCTTCACAAGGCCTGCTGATGTCATCTATCATAAGACTACCTAAAGCCATGTTAATAGGAGGCTTAAGCTGTGGTGCATGTGGTAATTGCTGTGATCTGCAGTGTAAAAGACTAGAGGGGTAGGGGTTTTATTCTCACTTTGACCCACTTATTTTGTATGTGTGTGTGTGTGTGTGTGTGTGTGTGTGTGTGTGTGTGTGTGTGTGTGTGTGTGTGTGTGTGTGTGTGTCCCAAAAGAGCAAGTGTGCATACCAGACTAATTTCAAAGTTGGGATTATTTTGCACTTTTTGGATCATGCACTTCATGTAGGTCTCCAAGCTCTCATCCTCCACAAGACCTGCTGATGTTATATACAGACTTAAGCCATGCTGATAAGTACTGTGATCTGTCATTGGTAAGACTAGCTAGGTAGGAGTTTTAGTCTCACTTTGGCCCACTTGCTGTGTGTGTGTGTGTGTGTGTGTGTGTGTGTGTGTGTGTGTGTGTGTGTGTGTGTGTGTGTGTGTGTGTGTGTGTGTGTGTATACATCCCCCCAAAGAGCAAGTGGGAATACCACACTGACTTCAAAGCTGGCAATGGTTTGCACTTTTTGGCTCATTCATTTGATGTAGGTCTCCAAGGTATCATCCTACACAAGGAATGCTGATGTCATCTATAATAAGACTACCTAAAGCCATGCAAAAAGTAGACTTAAGCTGTAGTTAGTATGATAAGTTTTGTGATCTGTAGTGTGTAAGACGGGTTAGGTAGAAGTTCTAGTCTCACTCCAGGCTGCTTGCTGTGTTTCATTGTGTATGTGTAACTTCCACAAAGCAAACATGGATCCCAGACTTACTTACCAACAAACTGGTCGTACACTGTTTTGGGCCTAGCAGGTGATACAGGCTTCCAAACTCTTGACCCTCACCAGGCCTGCTGATGTCATCTACCATAAAACTACCTAAAGTGATGCTAATGTCAGACTTAACATGTGGTGCATGGGTTAAGTATTGTGATCTGTAGTGTGTGAGACTAAATAGATAGGGGTTCTAAGCTTATGGTAGCAAAGTTTGTGTGCTTGTGTGTGTGTGTGTGTGTGTGTGTGTGTGTGTGTGTGTGTGTGTGTGTGTGTGTGTGTGTGTGTGTGTGTGTGTGTGTGTGTGTGTGCTGTGCAGTATTCTGTGTAAATGAATAGGTACTGCTACTATGCTCATTCAGCCAAGGCTGTGTGTGGGCATATTTTACATCTACCTATGGGATTATAGGCTCATTGGAATTTACTTGGCTAATGGCCCTAGTGCCCTTAGAATCATAGCCAAATTGTTTCCCTTATGTACACAATCAACACCTATTGCTCCTGTTCAAGAGGGACCCAGTTGGAACTCCCGTGCTGAAATTATGTCAACTATCCAATCATACTGATTGCATCTACAGAGGGCCAATGAGGTTCTCTGTTTGGCATGATGTGGGAGTCTATTCCAAAGGTGTGTGAAACTATGGTAGACAATTATCTTCTTCCAGCAGGTTTCATTAATGTCACATGTCAGGTTAAAGTCTGTACAGATAGTAACCTGTGTACCATTTGACTTATGCATATGCAGCATTTCCAATACAGCAGAGTCAGAGATTGTCTCATATAAAAAACAGAGATCAATTCTAAGTTCTCTGTATGTCACACACTAAAGTGACAGTAATATCAGATGATCAGTATGGACAGATGCTGAAGACCTGACATTCCCTTGTGCGAAAAGTGTGTGGTCTCTCCAATTGCTGCAGGTGTTTGGAAAGGGCAAACAGGTCACTGCACTCAACTATTGGTTTGCTGAAGGAAGAGGACATGGAGGTTATGACATCTACTATTGCTGGAGACAATGCACTCATTTATTACATGAGCATGATATAATGCTCTTCTTACCACTCTGGAGATATGGTGATCTAAGGTAAGTTAGCTGTCAACCTGTGTGCCCAGGTCTCCCACCTCTGAGTATGTATGTTAGGTTTTGCTATTGATATGGTACTTAGCCAGAACAACGTTGTTACCAAAAGCAATGATGATACATATATTTGCATTGCTTCTAAGGCCATTACACTGGCAGAAATCATTTGTTCAAGTAGGACCCTAATGTAGGATGTTGACATACTTTGGAGATTCTATGTCTGCTCCCAGTTTGTAGGCATCAGCAAACCTTGTCAGCCACAGACATGTACTTTGTGCCTGTACTTTGGAGAAATGGATTCCAAACAGTACAGGACCCATGACTAAACCCTGTGGAACACCACTATTTAGCTCTCTAGTATTGGAGATGGATTCCCCTATTTTGACAATATGTCTTCTATCACTAAGGCAGTGAACATCCCCTCTAATGATATAATGGTCGATGCCTAGTGGGTGCATTTGTCAATTATGGCTGAATGGGGGATACTGCCAAATGTTTTGGCTAAGTCCATGTAGGCTGTATGCACAGACTTCCCCTCATCCATTTCCTAGGTGACTGTCTCAAAGACATCTACAAGGTTTAACAGGCATGATCTCCCTTTGACAAATCCAGACTGTGTAAGGTCAACTGTGTGGAGATTACCTATATCTTTGTTGATAAGGTCCATGATGATTTGCCCCATGGCCTTGCAGATATGGCTAGTCAGGATAATAGGTATATAGTTTTCAGGGTCAGTGGACACTCCACTTCTGTGCAAGTGGATAACAGTGGCTGCTTTGATTTAGATGGGACAAAGATGGTGGTTACATTATGATTTCAAAAAGTTCTCAATGGTGTTAGTACTCCATGTTGGAGCCCATGTAGGACTCAGTCTGTGATAATATCATGGCCCACTGAAGTTGTGATTTTGTACACAGAAAGGCCATTTATGACCTACTCTTTACAGCTCCAAGGTAGGGATGTCATGGGGTACATGTGGTGGGGACAGGGGATTGATGGCTTCACAAAACCTGTCAGCCAACAAGTTAGCTATGCTGATAGGCTCTGTATATGAAGTATCCTTAACCATGAGTTTGGTACACATGTGGGCCTTTCCTTTTGGGTTACATATGTACCTATAGAATGCATTGTGGTTATCCTTTATAGAGGAGGCCAATATGAACCCATACTTTGTTTTGGAGGACTTCACAACAACACTTATTTGCTAGTTTATGCTGAGGAAGGAGAGTTTCCAGTTCAGGAGGGCTCCCTACCTCCTACCCTTAGACAAAAATGTCTTCCTGTATTGTAAAGCCTGTTACTGGTAGTTGTCCACCAGGCAGGTTTGTTTTGCAATGAGGAGCTTGTTGTGCTCATGTCATGTACAACCAAGTTAGTTCAGTCATACAGCTGTTTGCATAACACATTGGTGTAGATCTTGGCATAGTTGCCAGTTACATATGTGGGATGAGGCACAGGGAAGCTATTTTTACACACCCATAAAGGGTTATGATCTGGATTGGTGAATATCTTCAGTGTATTTGCTGCAAGGGGATATGTCAGGTGTGATACCTATTTTAAGTAAGACTGATTTGAAGTCAAATCTCACCAGGGAGGACCTCACAGTGGGGCTGCTACAATGGTCACCCATATTGGTAAGCACCATTATCAAGTATGTTAGCTCCCCCTGAGGGGGTGTCAACCAGCTGGTCCAGGCCATTGGAGATAATGAAGTCAAGTAACCTTTGAGCAAGTGAGTTTGAGCACAAGTAATCTATCCAGTTGAAGGGTAGCAAACTTCACCCCAAACCATGACATCCAGATTATCTTAATAGCATCATGTAGATACAAATAAACAGACTGGATGTCCTGATTCATGGAAGGGCATCTCTAGCTGGCAATGACTTGAATAGGTGGCCCACAAATGGTCAATAGCACCTGAAGTGTATCAATGGAATCATACTGTGTAACCAATTTGGGTGTGCATGTATCCTTAATGAATATTTCTACTCCACCACCATTAGCCTGCATGCCTTCAGTTTGAGGTCTGCACCTGTGGAAGGACATGTAGGCCGGTATAGCTGTTGAGCTTAGCACAGCCTTGAGTCAGGTATCTGTGACTGCAGAAAGATCTGCGTATTCCAAGATGAGGACAGTTTCCAGTGAGTGCAGTTTCCTGTTGACACTCCTAGCATTTAGCAGCATAACCTTGAGGTTGTTTATACATGGGGTGCTTACACTGGAAAATGTGTCCTTCAGACCCCATCTAAAATGAGCACTATGGTGGTGACAATAGCCTTGGACAGTATCTGAAATCTTAGGGGTGACAGATGAGGAACATCTGTGTAAAACCATCGAGGTCTGTTGAGCATGTCATCCTAGGCTGACAGATAGTGGAGCCCCTTAGAATGACACCAGATGCTAAGCCTATTATTGAAGTAAATCATATTCTGTTTGTATTGAGGCATCATCCTAGCTGAAGGTCAAATGCAGCTGATGGCCAGGGGCATACCTGCATGTGACACATAGTATGAGGTGTTAGTCATGTCTGTCATCACACAGTATGATGAGGTATGTGTCAAGTGTTGTACAACAACATGAACTATGATGTAGTCATAACAGTACCTGTCATTGACAGATATGACTGTATGTGAAATATGCCAAATCCAGGCACCTCACAGACAGCTGATCTTGACACTTACCTTATCTCGCATGGTAAGGGGACATGATTGTGACTCACAATGTAATCACTTATGACTAATATGTTTGCATGTGTGTATTGTGGCAAGAATTTGACCAGTGAGACAGTGGTGCATCAGCCATTGTGAGTACTGTGTTTTGCAGAGGTGTAGCGTGCTTGTGTTGTTGTTTGTGAGGTGTCTGCAGATTAGGTATGTTTCTGGTGCTGACCTCTGCATATGTGTGTGATGTGGGTTTGGGTGGAGTAGGAAATGAGGCAGGCATGTTGACCTCCCAATCTTTGTCGTATGTACTGTCAGGTGTACGAGACAGCATGGATACAAGGTTTTTAAAGTAGATACATCTCACACACATTGTGTTTGTGTGGAATAGGAGTACAGGGTTGGGGCCACTTTTTCACATTTCTGCAACAGTCAGGGAGAATGCCATTAGCCATAGATTATTGCTTATGTATATGTCACAAAAGACCATAGTTAGGCAGTGGCCTGACAGATGCTTACATGTAACATGTTATTGCATTTATGGTATTATCCTATTGGAAACCAGTACCTAACAGTGTGGGATGGCATGATAGATTGAGTACACTGCTTTGCCATGCTTCTGGCACTTGAATGCACCATAATCCTGTTATTAGGTATGGTCGGAAAAGCATACCTACAAATGTGACAATGTCCCAGCCCAGCAAAGCAAGGTTCATGCTGCTACACCCTTGGTTTTCACAGCCTCAGACACTGTCTCTGTACATACTCTTTGCAGTGAAGACATGCATGCACATGCATGCACAGAACTTGTCCAACTTTGCTGCCATTACATTAGCCATGAAAGTCTACAATGCCTGTCAAACTACCAGACAGCAAATGTATGTTGTTTGAATGATGTGGGAATACAGTTTAGCGTTCTGGGAACATAAATGTACAGTATGACATACCTAGGACATGTGGGAGAGACAGACACATTACCCAAATGTTGCCACTTGTCTGCAGTACGCCTCACATCCATGTCATGCAGATCATCCCCATTACTGCAACCTAACATGGATCACTGCCACTGTGGAACTTGATGGAGCAACTTTGGACATCTATGTCACCTGAGACCTAGCCTTATATTGTGATGCAGCAGCTGTGCTCCTAATCACCATCAGGTCGGTACCCTAGTCAAATGCTGAAACCCTCAAATCCCAAGGCATTGTACATGCAAATGTCAAATGATTGGTATGGTTGCTAATTAAGGCATTTCTTTGGAAAAGACTACAAGCCTACAGAGCCTTGCATCATGTGTGACAAGTGTGTGGATAAACAAACAGGCTGTGGCCCGATTTATATATTGAGCTTGGTGCTATCATTTTGTTTCTGGTAAGAGACAAAGAATACGAGCTTTATATCCCACCACAGCGAGGCCATGTTGAGACCTGCAGTAGTAGTAGCCATGCAGCAACAATTCAGGTGACTCCCCTCTTTTCAGCATCCTTCATAAAGTAAATGTTCTTTCCCAGTATATACCGCTTGATTAGTTTGTGTTTGGAAGTGCTCTATGTAGCAACAGACACCTTGGGTGACATTTTTCCTGGAAACCATGATGGCATTAACTCTAATATTAACTTGCGCACAGGACAACCAGCAAGCACTGTCAAGCATTGTCCCTATAGTTGCAGAAGAGATACTTGTGGCATTGAGTGATATACTTGATACAACTGTGTAATCAATAATAAAGGATCTGTTGCCATGGATTTGAAGATTCCCACTGTGACCTTTACCACCCTGTTGGATACTGGCATCCTGAGGCACTGTAGCAATTGAAACATGTTTACCAACAACCACTTCATTATCAAACAAAACATATGGTATGTGAGAAATGTATGTATACAATGACACTGGAGACAAAGCTCTCATATTAAAGTACTCCTAATGTCATTAAGATAATCAGTGGTATACATGCCTCAGCCATCACACAAAATCCAAAGCAGACATGAGCTGAGGCATTGACATGTAAGTGACATAAATCATGAAAACCTCTTACAGAAATTCCAGATAACAAATACCCTCAGCAGCCCCATATGCACACTGTGAAAACAACACATATATCAATACATAGAGCAACATGTCATGGAGGAGCAACCTATGAGCCAGGAAGTCAAGTTGATGCACCATCCAACATTTTAGTCATCGCTGACTTCATGCATAAGAGGAGCTATCATAGAATCCCACACTGATATTAATGTTTGCGTGGAGGGGCTGTCATAGAGATACAGTTGTTGTCAGAGCCATGGGCTGACACTAAATACCAAGAAATGCACACTACTGTCTTTTGGGAAGTCATTCACCCCTTGTAACAACCATACCACCAGCACACCTCAAACAGTTGACTGAGAAGTCAGTGACTTATAGACACAGATATTTATCTACCCTTTGTCTGTCACATGTCTGTAATATTGTAGACATCATTCAATGTTCCACAACCTATAAACAAACGTATGGCATGTAAACCAAAGAAGCCACTTTTCCACTGTAATTGGCATGCAACAGACCTATCCTTGGTGCAATGCCACCTTTAGTATGTAACTAGGCAGACATATCCGACAATTGTAACATCCACAGAGGTTCCTCAGTGAAGCACTATATGGAATACATAACATGTCCTATGCAGACCATGTAAAGGCTCTATCCATGTAGTCTGTCCCCTATATGCTCTGGATGGGAGGTGTATGCCTGCCATACAGGCAGTGTCAGACCCCACTGTGGACCATATCTGCGAAACAAGTAGCACTAGAATTGCCTGCCCTATGGACCTACACCTTGACAGTGATATATATATATATATATATATATATATATATATATGGAACAGGCTCCACATCCATCTGAAGCACATTTCCACCCTAATGCAAATCAAGTGCAAGTTACACAATTGGATGTGGAATAGGACAATCATACCTGCTTGTGGAAAAACAAAAGGAGTGCTCAGCAATCAGAAAAGTCTCCAAAGCCTTAACGCAGCTTTATTGTAACAAAAAAATAAATAGCGTTTTCGCTACTGCAACAATGTAGCTTCTTCAGAGGCTAAAAACACAGTAAAAAGGCGCCAACTACAATTTATACTATAGTCAGCCTCATTAACATCAGCTGTGATACGTAATACATCACTTCCTTAAAAATAAATGGTTTCTTTTAAAACACACTCAATCACTGTATATGTATAATTATAATACCCTTCAAATACATAACAACAAATACACTTAGTTAAAATTAATGTTTGTGTGTAAGAAGAATACATATATGTATATATGATATAATGCTGACACACTAAGGTTAAAACCAAGATAACATCTAATAGGACAGCCACATAGATATGAACAAAATGTGTAGAGTATATATAGAAGTAAACTCAACATTTTTACTATTTCTACTATGACATTTAATAGCTGTGTTCAACATGGAAGAAAAAATCTAATTTAGGTCCTACTTTAAATTATTAACGTAAAAAGGACCTGTATTTCAAAACAGGGGCACTAACCGATTTGAACATGGAAGGGCACTTATTGGCGTGACATCAGCGGTGGACTGGATAAAGAACACAGGTGACTTTTTTTCCTTTTTGCAGCCATTAAATGATGGAACGCCGGTGCAAACAACAGGGCCTCCTAAGGGAGACAATATTGACATTTCGGCGAAGCTTAAAACTTTGGACAGTAAAACTTTAAAAATACGTAAATTACAACTTGAAGTTGCCTACTTCAAACAATGTATTTCTGAGAACATGATACCTAAGGGCTTAAGAAATAATTTCACACCTTCGGGTTTAATCACGGATAATGCTTTTTTGTCTGATTTAAGGAACTTGTTCCAGAAACAAGGCCTTGAACTTTTAGAACTGATTGTTAAATATTATTCTGCACATATTGACACATTAAGTGTGGAAATCAATCAAATAGATGAAGATATTAGGATGTATGTCAATTTTGAAAAGTTTAAGTTTGACTATGAACGTATCTTTGCTAGCATAGATACCTATATGGGCAAGTTAAAAAACCAAAAGACAAGGAAGTTGTTTAGGGATAGGCAGGTTTATTCATTGAACACAGCTTACCCTAAATTAAAGAATTTTGAAACCCATAAGGAAGTGTTGTCGCCTGGCCATGATGAGGTACATGGTACAGATACTGAGCATCTAAATGAGGGGAATGCCACAAATTCCACATATGGTTGGAATGTTGTGAGAAGGAGTAATAGAAATAGGAATAAAGCAGGGGGGTCTGATACCCAACCTATAAATGCCACTAATTTGGTGAATAATGTCAACAATGACAGTCAGCATTTTTTAGGGAAAGCACCCAATCAAGACCACAGGAAAAAGAACAAGAAATGGAAAAACTAATTGTTGATACTCTACCCTCTGGTGCCTTCAATCCCCCACACATAGTTAAGAATAGAAAAGGGGATTTTACTATCTACAATTTTTCTTCACTTATCCTAGAACCAGAGTTAGTTGAGCTACTTGCATTAGGTAACAATTTTGTTCCTTCTAAACACTTTGACGTTGTCAAAGTCCTTATTGATCTCAAGTGCTATGTCCGGAAGCTTAACTTAAAATTATTGTTTAACAACACAAGCAGAGAAGACAAGCTTGTATTAAAGTTGCCAAGTACTTTTAATCCCCCTTTACATGTAGGCTTACGTATTTTTGAAAACGCTTGTGAATTGGACATTAGACACCTTGACAAAACTAAAGGAGCTACGAAAAGCAAATTCAACATTTCAAAGGCCCAGTTACAGGCCCTTAACCAACTAAAAGAATTTTCTGTCAGGGTCATGAAACCTGACAAGGGTGGGGGACTGGTAGTTTTTGAGAACAGTTTGTATGATGAGAAAATGCTACTAGTGTTGGACACACCTGCCTATAACAGTTCCTCCCTTAACGAAATGAATACTAACAATCACAGGATCAAGGGCTATTATAGAGACCTTTTTATAGAAGGCAGAATAGACCTCGACACCTACGAATACATCAATATTTCCTAACCCAGGACGCCTGTTATGTTCGGCATACCCAAGATTCATAAGAATCTTGTGGATCCGCCTATGAGGGCGCTAGTCGATGGGAGATCCTCCATCACTTACCCATCAGCAAAATATATTGACTTCTTGCTAACCAAATACTTGGAATTCATTCCAAGTATATGTAAGGATTCTTGAGTTTCCTTGCTAGCATCAATAACATTGAGTTTGACAGCGCATACAATTTTCTGACAGTCGACGTTGTCGACTTATATACTTCAATTCCACACCTGGAGGCCATTGAATGGTTGGAGTTGTTGTTGTTGGAATTCAAAGCCCCAAGAGATGAGATCAACAACATTACAGAACTTCTAGATATAGTTCTGTCCTCTAATTTCTTTGTCTTTGGAAAGGACTACTATATTCAGAAGCAGGGCGTAGCGATGGGCTCCCCTTGTGGCGCCATCGTAGCCAATATGTTTATGGCATATTGGGAGAGAGAGTTTGTCCTGAATCACCCAACATGGAAAGACAGAATATGTCATTACACTAGATTCCTTGATGACATTTTTATTCTGTTTAGGGGCAATGAAGAAGAGGCACGGTCGTTGGTCGATTACTTTAATAACACTACCTCATTTCTTAGATTTACTTCTAAATTTGAGGTTAGTGAGATAGAGTAATTGGATGTTAAACTCAAAAAGGACATAAGTAACCTTAGATTCACTTCATCTATTCACCGTAAGGACACTTACATTAACTCATTCTTACACTACACAAGTGCCCATCCATTCAAACTAAAAAAAGCAATTATTAAAGGACAACTAGTTAGGGCAGTTAGAATGTGCAGTGATTTTAAAGATTTTGAAAAAGAATGTAGTGTACTTACTGAATTCTTCTTGAATAGGGGTTACCCATTACCCGTCATAGAAGAACTAATATTAGAAGTCACAAACAAAAGACGAAATGGTACTATTAGTCCTTTAATAGACAATCAAACAACTACACATCTTGTTGATAAAAGTAATTTTATTGGGGAGATAGGCACAGGACCCAGTCCCACACTTAGAATTGAGCAACCTAGATGTGACTTCACTTTGTCTTTCTCAACTGTCTTCAATTTGAACTCCAAAGAAATATCGGAGATCATTGACAAGAACTGGTATTTCATTACCAATAATTCCTTGTTAGTAGAGAAACTTGGTATTAAACCAAGGATCACATACAGAAGAGGGAATAACATTAAGGGATTACTGCAGTCGAACTACTCTAGTCAAGCTCTTCAGAGAATCAAAGGGTGTTTCAGTTGTGGCTCCTGCAACTGGTGTCATGTTTTGCGAACAGGAAACTCATTTAGTATAGGTTACAAAAAATATTGGATTAATTGTAGAATAAATTGTGACACCAAATCTATAGTATATGTTGCTCTCTGTGTATGCTGTCCGGCATTTTATGTCGGAAAAACTGACAGAAAATTCAGAGAGCGCATATACTAACATATATACGCCATCAGGAATAACAAGAGTGAAAACGCCCTTGCTAAACATGTAGAATCTAATCTTGGGCATAACTTTGTGTTCATGGGTATTGATTGTAAACATAGGTCCGTCAGGGGTGGACCTACTTCTCTTTTATTAGAGATTTTAGAATTGGAATGGCAGCTCAAGTTAGACGCCTTTAATATACCAGGCTTAAACGAGAGCTGCAACATAGCCCCTGTTTTGAAATACAGGTCCTTTTTACGTTAATAATTTAAAGTAGGACCTAAATTAGATTTTTTCTTCCATGTTGAACACAGCTATTAAATGTCATAGTAGAAATAGTAAAAATGTTGAGTTTACTTCTATATATACTCTACACATTTTGTTCATATCTATGTGGCTGTCCTATTAGATGTTATCTTGGTTTTAACCTTAGTGTGTCAGCATTATATCATATATACATATATGTATTCTTCTTACACACAAACATTAATTTTAACTAAGTGTATTTGTTGTTATGTATTTGAAGGGTATTATAATTATACATATACAGTGATTGAGTGTGTTTTAAAAGAAACCATTTATTTTTAAGGAAGTGATGTATTACGTATCACAGCTGATGTTAATGAGGCTGACTATAGTATAAATTGTAGTTGGCACCTTTTTACTGTGTTTTTAGCCTCTGAAGAAGCTACATTGTTGCAGTAGCGAAAACGCTATTTATTTTTTTGTTACAATAAAGCTGCGTTAAGGCTTTGGAGACTTTTCTGATTGCTGAGCACTCCTTTTGTTTTTCTAAAGTTTGTCTAAATCCTTTTTTTATACCTGCTTGTGGACCAATGTCTACAATGGGCACAAGGAAACTGTGGATGGTTCACCCCCACAACCGAGCTTGTAGATGTTTCATCTTCCAAAAAACTGCTTACAGTTATCAGTGGTATCATACTTTGACAGTGTATAGGGATGCATGGCTAGGCTTAAAGAAGCCCTTGTGTTCATTAGCATATTAAACACATAAAAACTTACAATCCCCGGAACATATACTGTGTTACCTTTCTGACTACATTTGTCTTGTGTGCTGACATTAAATTCTATACTCTGACATTGATGGCTTGATTGTAGATGTGTACCTATAGGTGTGTCCTACACAATCCTTAAAGTGATAAATGCACATTGCCATGTGACATCTGTCATTGTGTGACTACACAGCCATTACAACACCATCTATCAAAATGCACACACACTATTATGGTACAGTCATTATAAATGGCAACATACAAATTCAGAAAGTGAACAGTACAAGTAGCATGTCAAAAGCAACACTGGATGAAACAATTTCATATTAATGTAGATAGTCACTCTATGCATCAGACACATAGCTTTATTTTCCCTGCATCCATAAGAGAGATGCGAGGTATGTGGCACAGGTATCATCATTTGCACATGGTGCTGTGTGGGGGTGCAGGAGGCCTAGGATGACCCAATAGTTTGGCAAACTTGTGTGTGCATCAGGAAGGGATGCAGGTAGAATGGACCATGATAATGTGGCATGTGTGTCTGTAGGTGACCTGAATGTGACATTGGTGTGTGAGTGTCTGAGTGTACACAGCCAAGCCCAGTGCCAGCCCTAATTGTCTGTAAGTTGGACAGATGTGAGCCATGCATGGTAGAGCTGACAGTTCATCATCTCTGCCCCCAAACATGTGAGAGGGTCAGATACTTTGGTACTACTCGAGGGTGACTGCTGTCTGCTGGGAACCTGTCCTCCATTGCTGTCTGCTTGGAACCTGTCCTCCATGGGACCACCCAGGACCATGATCCCATGGCCAGGCACATCATGGTGTGGACAGCACACTCCCCTCTGGAGCACTGGATGTACTGCCACTATGGAAGCATGATTCTGCATGGCCACATTGACTCTCAGCAGATGTGGTTGCTGACCTATGTCCACAAGGCCAATGCTCAACTCCAGCCAGATGTTCCATCACAGATGTGTGTTCCAAGACAGATAGTGTGCAATCTCTCTCAGACCAATGCCTTTCTGCTGCATCAGTCAACTGATCCAGGGAATCAGCAATCCAGTGGACACAGTCACAGATGTCAGACTGTGCTGCATCCATAACCATGAACATTCATCTGGAGTTCTTTTCTGATCATGCCTGTGCTCCAATGACAACCCTAAATATATTCCAAGTGACATGAGATGAGACACCTGTAACAGGTGCTGGAGGGACAGTAGGACTCCTATGAGCATCCCTATCAATCCACCTGGGTGGAGCTTCCCTAACTGTTTGGCTATGGCCAGCATCAACAGTCACTGAAGCCACAGTAGCCACACTGCCCTGTTCAATGTCCCCACCCTCCAACTGTCCAATATCTGTGGCCACAGGGGACTGGGTATCCATAGGCATACTGGCTATGTATAGTAATAATGAGGACGGAAAATGGATTTTAACCTTTGTGTCAAATTCAGCTTCTGCAATCCCAGCTGTGCCTCACTTTGTCCACCTTCATCATCAGAATCTGAGGAGTCCCTGACATCAGGTTGTGAAGGGGACAAAGACTAACCTCCCTGGTCACCTGTGATAAAAAGGGAAAAGCATTACATTAATACCTACACTACTATGCTTAGCAGTACTATGTTGCAATATATGTTAAGCTGTAAACTACTTCTGTCACTGTTACACACTTGTATAACCCACAACCTCATACAGTAGTATATGAGGACATTATTTTCTAACCTACATGTATAATCATTTGGAAATAAACTCAAGAACCATGCCTATGCACCCTCCACATATTCTACCAACTATATTACTCAAACATAAATCATCCCTACAACTTAACATAGTAACCCTCCCACCATACATATTACCCACAGAGCACAATCATAAAGTTTCCCTTATACACAAACACATTCAAAAACTGAGAAAACTAATAACCTCATGCATATCAAAACTAGCCCTAAGTGGAGACATCCACCCCAACCCTGGCCCTACCATCTCCAACCCCAATCCTCATAAACAGACTAGAAACCACAACTTCTCCCATATTACAACCAATAGAAAGCCAAGTGACTTCCTTCTACTAAGCCTAAATATTAGAAGTATATCCAACAAAGTCCATGAACTCCATGCCACCATAGACTTGTACTCCCCAGATATAGTCATCCTGACAGAAACCTGGCTAAAACCTTACATTACCACTGAGCAAATACTCCCTACATGTTATGGCATACTAAGAGTAGACAGGCTAAACAAGAAAGGAGGCGGTGTAACTATAATATTTAAACAGCATCTAAATATCCAGATCTTAAAATCATCACCTCCACAAATAGGCAGTGAAGAAATAATATATACCAACCTCAAAATAAACCAAAACAAAACCATCAACATAATTGGGTGCTACTTCCCACCTGGCCAAAATATCCCTCCACTAGAAAACCTCCTCAGCTGGTCTACCCACCATTTCCCCCAAGAAACTATTATTTTAGGTGATTTCAATATTGACTGGCAATCCTGTTCTGGCAACCATCCAACCCATCATGTAAACCTCCATGGCTTCACCCAACTAGTCCAGTCGCCAACCAGGATAAAATAAAAACTCCAGCAAGCACACTGCCTTGGATTGGATACTAGTCAGTAAGAGCCCCCAGTCATATATAGCACCCTGCTTATCAGATAGCCTCAGTGATCACTCCCCAACATTCCTACTCAAAAAATACCTATACCAAGCTAAACCTGTCATCTACCGTCAAATACGTAAAAAACTAAACTTTAACCCACTAACATTCATCTCATCCCTCAAAGAATGTAACTGGCATCCTCTAAAGTACCTCAGTCTTGATGACGCAGTTGAAGTTTTTAATACTACCTTCCTGAGCATCCTTAATTACCATGCCCCCATAAGACTTTCCAGAATCAAAGCACAACCCTCCCCATGGCTACAGAAAACCACTAAGTCAGAAATGAAAAACAGGGATAAAGCCTGGGAGCACTGGCGCAAAATCAAAACCCCCTCAACTACACAGAAATTCCTAGAACTACGCAATAGAGTCAAAAAGCTAATAAAACAGGACAAATTCCAATACTACCAGTCTGCCCTAGAGTCCTCCTAACACAGCCCCAAACAATTCTGGTCCTCCATAAACTCCATCCTCCACCGAGGTAAAGTCAGTACCCCTCCTCCTAACATCCCTCACTCCTCAGAAAATATTGCTACCTCATTCAACACACACTTCACACAAATCATACTATCACTAGCTAAACAACACAACCCCCTCCCCTCCAACCCACACCTTCAACTAGTAATCTCCCCACTGCCTTCTCTTTTTCTCCTGTACCTACCTCCAACATAAAAAACTCTTAACTAAACTTAAGCCCACCAAATTAGCAGCAGACAACCTCCCAAGTGAATACCTACAAATTGCAGCTGATGCTCTGGCCTACCCAGTATCCATCTTGATTAACCAATCTCTGTCAGAAAGTTACGTTCCCTCACTGTGGAAAGTATCACATATAATTCCCCTCCACAATGGCGGACCCTCCACAGAACTAACCAATTACCACCCCATAGCTATTCTCTCTCCACTCTCCAAAATACCAGAGAGATGCATACACTCTCAAGTCTCAGACTACCTCCTTACTAACAACCTCCTTTCCAATACTCAGCATGGTTTCCGACCACACCATAGCACCACCACTGTCTTACTCTCCTTTACTAACACTATCCTTCAGCATAAAAACAATGGCTATCTCTCCTCTGCTACTTTCCTAGACCTATCTAAAGCATTTGACATGGTCCCACACAAACAACTTATCCCTGTCCTCAATAACTTATCCTTCTCACAATCAGTCACCAACTGGTTTCAGAGTTACCTGTCTAACTGCCAACAATCCGTTGTATGGCAGAATGACATATCTCCCCAACTACCTGTCTCCATAGACCCCTACTCTTCTCTGTTTTCACCAATAATCGAGCCTCTGCCACCAAACATGGCACACTCATACAATACGCAGATGACTCAACCATCATCTGCTCAGCCCAGTTCCTACCCAAACTGCAAAAAGAAACACAGAAAGCCTTTTCCTCTGTTGAAACTTGGTTATCCGATGCCCAATTAATACTCAACCCAAACAAAACTAAACTACTCATCTTCCAACCCACCAAACATACTCAAAACAACTCTCACTTTAACATCACAGCAAAAGACAACACCACTATATACCCAACTGAACACACCAAATTGCTAGGAGTGGAAATAGATAATAAACTAAAATTTGACATTCACATATCCATGACCATAAAAAAGTATACAAAAAACTAGGAGCGTTATACAGAAATAAGCAACTTCTCACCAAAGCAGCAAAGATTTCAATAGCAAATTCCCACCTTATCTCCACCCTACTTTATGCCTCTCCAATATATGCCAACCTAAGGCAATGCGATCTAAACAAGCTAGAGACCTGCTACAACGAAATTGCCAAATTCGCCACAGGGGCATCCTACCGTAGTCACCACTGTCTCTCACTTGCTGAACTGGGCTGGCTTGAACTCCCTCACCTCCTTCAGTGGTATCAACTCTCACTCGCCCATGAACTAGTAAACCATCCACTAAATGTCCCATCCCTCCAGAATCTACTCCAACCCTATCGCACCACCAGACCACTAAGATCCAGCAACAAAAATCACTTGCAGATCACTAAAGCCAATAACTCTGCTGGTGAGGCACTATTCTCTTGCACCATAGCCAAATTATGGAACTCCCTCCCACCCACAATTACCTCCATATCATCATGCACCCACTTCAAAACTTTACTAAAAGCACAGCTAAAAACATGCTGGCTATGCCCTTGCAATTCCCACTCTAATATCACCCACCCCATCCAACCACTACCTTTCTTTCCACTCTACTAACTACCTTGATTATAGCAAGCTCAGATGCTCATAAGCCTAGTACTTATTATACAGCAGGAACTTCTTATTGTAACATTTGTTAATGTCTGTTATGTACTTCACAGATAAAGATTCTAGTTGTCTACTGATGTACTATGTTCTTCATCTGTAAATATATTGTAAGTAATTGCTATGTAAATTGTTAATCGCTATGTAATCCAATGTAAATACTGTCTGTTTATTTTAACTGTGGAGCTTTTCTCCCCGGGCCTCCGTTGAAAATGGACCTATGTCCAGTCGGACACTCTCGGTCAACAAATATAAATAAATAAAACAAATAAATAATAAATGTTCTTTAAACAGGAATCTTATGAGCAAAACATAAATGATGTAAACTGTTGACATTTTGCAAACCTCTGCACAAATGACAGCTATGGCAATCTGTAATGTCCTGACAAAACTCAAATCAATCACTGTGGCCAAACCTACAAGACAGAGGTATGAGAATAAACTGTGTACAATCAGAAAATATCTGTACCATTGGCAATCATGCAGATAATACATCAATCCATCCGGCAGGCTTGTGATGACACTTGAGCAAATACAGTAAACTAAAGCTGCTTCTCTGACAAAACAGTTTTGTACTTACCAGCAGCAAGAGCATGGCCTCTTCCTATTCCTTACAGTCCTGGAAAAATGTGAGAGAGAGGTATTCAACACCGCATGTTACAGTATAACAGGGATAATACATCCAAATATCTCACATTTTCATTAGCTGCTATGTTAACAGGTATGTGGGTCACAATCTGTGCATGAGCTTAAAACTGAAGCTAACCTTCCCCCAAAATACCTGACACCCACAAAACATGATGTACACCCTGACAAACTGACTGCTACAGTATTCCAATGATGATCCAACTAAGCATACCTGGTGGTGTGGAACTACCTAAAGGAGCAGGTAGTGCAGGGGCAGCAGAGGGGGCACCACTAGGCTGTGGCCCTGACGTGCTTGGCTCCGGTGCTTCGGTGGGGGGAGCCAACTTTGGTGGATCACCTGGAAATGGCCTACCTTGTCGCTCTGTAGGAAATTAAATATAAACATAAGGTAAAAATAAACATAACCAAAGAAATGTAATTAATAGAAAATAATAATGAGTAATGGAAAGACGTAGAAAGGAATATAATGAGGAATACAACAATAATTAATGTAAATGAAAGTATTTTAACAGAAAAACAATATTAAATTATATGTAAAACCAACACAAGAGGTAAGTACAAATAAAATATTAATATTAAACCATAATAATAAATATAATTAATAAATTAAAAATTAAAGAACAGACTACTACTACATACTTCTAAATATGAATGATTTCAGTTGTGAGAACAGTGACTGCTAATATTGTACAGAGGATGTTGCACATACATAGCTCTAAAACTATTAGCATGGGGCATTTGTTGGTGCATTCTTTATTCATTCACATGTAACAGTTGACTGGTGTCAGATTAGAGTGCACATGCAGTGAATTCAGAAATAGTGAACATTTTATTTGAAAACTATTACTTATCAAAGCACCATAACCTTTTAAAATGTATTCATTTTTTAGACCATGGATAGCTGTCTAGGACTTCTGTTAACATATCCATATACCATGTTCATTTAATGAGTGCAACCTACAGCATTTTTCAGACAATGAGCAGACTAGAACAATGACTCTTAATCTGGGTAGACCACAACATTAACTTATCAATGGGAGTACTGCATACTTATTTGCTTTACCATTTTAGATATGTATTGCCATATTAATAAAGATGTAGGATGTCCCAGGTATTTCATACCTGTTAGGACTGGAACATCTCTATTTACTGTGCTGTACTATTAAGTTATGCATTAAGTTATTATTTTGATGATTTTCTTACTTACCACATGCTTGCCTCATCCACGCCAGATGCCCAGCATGGGACTGCATGTTGTGAGCCCTCTCTTCTGCAGCTGTGGTAATAGAGGCAAACCATTATGCATACCAGTTTTGCACTGATTCAGCTTGCATATTTTAAATTACTAGAAAACATACTTACATATCTGTGGGCTGCACCCATATCTAGCATTGTGGACCCAGGTGTGCAAGGTTCCCTTCTTCCTATGCTTCCAGTCAACATAGTGGTGACAAAAGTGCTCACCAGTGCAGGGGATACCACTAGCACTGGTTAAGTCCCTGGCCAAATGATCCCAGGCCTCAGACTTTGCACTCTGAACCATCATACTTGCCCTGCATCAACCAGGGTCTGTATCTCTCTACTAGGAGTCCAATAAAAACTTTGGACTCCTGCACACCCCAATTTTGCACCTGAAAGCATGCTCCCTCACCAACTCTAGCAGCCATATCCACAGTCAAGGTAGGGCTCCAAGGAATGATGTCAAATTCCTGCCTTTTGACCTTTATATAGGCTGCCTTCCTGCTCTTGCACATCATACTGTAACTTTTAAAAGTGCCGCATCACACAGACTCACAAATCCATATTTCAGTGAAGCTTAGCAATGTGCAACTTTTCTTACCGTTTCCAAATGTAACAATTATTTAATTTAAATTCAACCACTGTTTGAGTCACCTGGCACAGTTTCACAGCACTATATGTAAAAAGCATTACTAACCAGGACTTGAACCCAGGATTTACTATATTGCAAGAAGTGGTTCAACCTATCAAGCCACTGAGAAGGTGACTGCAAGTGGAGCACATCTTCACTGCATGGGTTTGCATGTTGCTAAGCATGGCAGACTTACAACTGAATACATCCATTTTCTATTTTTAGCTGTCTAGCAGTTGTGTACTGCTTTAATATGCTTAGTTATACCTAGCTAGGCAACATGCCACTATGAGCAAACAAACACATGTAAAAAAAATAGGTTAATATTGAATGCATCCAATTTCTATTTTTTAAATGTCTAGCAGATGTCTGCTGCTTAAGTACGACATGCTACACCTAAATAAGCGACATGCTACATCCCAGAAACAAGCACATGAAAAATAAATTAAACAAAATGTTAAAAAGTAAGAATCAAACGTTATTAACATTGAATGCATCAGGTTTCTATTTTTAGATGTCTAGCATATGTCTGATGTCTATTTCCATAAAATTAAGCATAGATAAGCAACACGCCACAATGTACAAACAAGCAGATAAATGTAAATAAATAAATAAATAAATAAAATTGCAATTTAATGAAATAAAATATCTGGTGCATCTTTCGGTCCAGGTTAAAGGGTGAAAGGTATTGTGCCATGCTTACCAACTGTCCAGAATTTTTCTGGACAGTCCTGAATTAAGGGACAGCCAGTAAAATCAGTCTTACATGGATTCAATATCCATATTGCTGTGATCTCCCTCAGTAGCGTGCCATAATTAATATGTATACACACTGCTGAGGAGGAACCATGGCCATATACATGGATACATTCAGTGCAGGCTCTACATGGAGCCTACATAGATGTTATTGAATCCTGGGACAAGTCTTAAATATTTTTTAAGTTATGACAATGAGCAATGCAAATGTGAGCAACAAAAAAAAGAGAAGGTTTAAGGTAGAAAAATGTACCGGATTCAACTGTTTGCATGGTGGATCCAAGCAGCCTTTAGCAAAAAATAAGAGATACAAAATTTGCTATTAAAATGGAGACTTTTGCTGGTGTGTGTAAGACTAAAGTAATTAAAAATAGAAACAGGAGATAAGACACAGGAAAAGCACATAATGTTTTCTTTCTTTCTGTCGCCAGTGGTTAAATAACCAGAAAAAGAGGGAAAATGTTATGTAAAACTCCCAATTAATGGAACGTCAGTAAAGTTTAAAATGGACACCATGGCAGATGTTACAGCCATCTTAAAATGTCTGCAATTGAATAGAGAAATGAAAATAGGTACTTCTGACTGATGTCTTTGATGTAAGGGGAAATTCTTGCAATGACTGAGTGGAAAGGGTGCAAATACAAGTTTTGGGCCTATACATTCAGTGGTCCATGTTTAAATAATCTATTGATTACATCTGTGGCTTGTAAACCGGATTTGATTACTGGAACTGATTTGGGAAATGCAAGTTTGTTTGGACATGTTGGAAGCCCTTAACTTGAACTGGTTAAAATAAGACTGAACTCACATGCTGTGCCATATGCAGCTACTACACCCAGGAGTGTGACATTTTCTATTGTCTCTAAAGTAGAATATGAGTTAATACAATTGCAAGTACTTGGTATAATAAAGGTGGTGATTGAACTTACAGATTAGCATGTGCCAATGGTGCCAGTGATTAAGAAAAATGAGTTAAAAACAACACAGCTAGACAGTAAAAGGACAAAATTCTGTCTCTTATTTTAAAATATGTGCCTCCAAAATTAAAAGGGGCAAAGATGTTCTTCACATTAGATGCATACAGCTGGTTTTGCCAAATACCCCTAGAACTTAGCAGCAGAATTATAAATCATTTATCACTGCAATTGGGAGATTTTGTTTCAGATATTTGTTTTTTGGATTACTTATGTGCCTGAAATGTTTAATTGCAAAATGAGTACCTTCTTAAGAAGCCATCAGGATGTCATGGACATAATGGATGACCATCTCGTGTCTGGGCCTAATAAACAAATACATGGCAGTAGGTTGGAAACTGTACTTCAAACCATTGAGAAATCACGGATCAAACTAAATAAAGAGAAGCATTGCTTTGGCAAATCTGAAATTAAATATTTTGCACTTTGCTTAAGTGGTGATGGCATCAGGTCAGTTGTACCCAAAGTTAAAGGTATAGCCGACATGCAGAGTCTAGCAAGTTTAATGGAACTCTGACAAGTGCTTGACATGGCTAATTTCATGGGCAAAGTTGTGTGAGGACCAGCAAAATGTTGTCTGATTTATTTATGCATTTACTGCAATTTTGTAATCAGGTAGTTGGACAGATCAGGTGACCCTTTTCGGACATGATTTTGGCTTCTGTGGAACAATAGTGAGAAAACAACAGAACAATGCAGCAATAATATGTCATACATAAAACAGAGGAAAATGATGTAGGCAGTGCAGTACAGAGCACTTAAACTAACACCTAGAAAATTACAGCTGTAAGTTATGTATGCATTTTTCAAACATATTTAGCAATGTGTTTTCCAGAGAAATTAGAGATTAAAGATTCATATTGGGTTATCATTGTCATTTGCTTTAAGGATGGAAATTGACACTTTATTGCAAAATACTTTCCAGTGTTTTAAACACAAAATGCATGTAATGTTCTGCAGAACATCCCAATCCATCTTTACCTTGAAATCACCCATCTTTACCTTGAAATCATCTAATGTGTTCTTTGACCTTATTTACCTCTATAAGGAGGCATTTCCATTTTGTTGGACACATTCTGGTAAATGCTCTTTCCCTTATTGTGGTAATGAATTAAGATCAAACCAGTGCAATGTCTTTTTCCTGACTGCCTTCAGTGCATATGCTAGTCTTTAAAAGAGCATGAATAACAATTTTGAATATGAGTGTGCCAAGCCTCATTAATGCCCTGCTCCGTACTCATAGCCAGTGGAATCAATAATAAAAGTCTCACTGCTGAGCATGGTTGTTAGGTAAGAGTATGGCATAAAATGTTTAGTTTTCTACCAGCTGAATGTTTTTGGAATTTGTACCAGAGAAAAGAGAAAGAGAGATAGGAGTGGAAGTGGATATTCCAGTTTAGGAATGAGGGCATTTCTGGAAAAGTATTGACATGCTTTGGTGACAGGAGATGGGATATTTTGTTCCAGAGTTTTGGATGAGTAAGCATTTTACTTATTATGTGCCTTGTGAAAGAAAATGATGGGCTTAAAATAATGCAGATATGTTTTGTTTGGCTCTACATTGGGTATCCGATTATTGCACTTATCTTTCACTCTTATTTGGAAAAAATTTGCAGTCTTAAGGGAAGTACCAATCATTATTATACTAGATTTGTCAGGCTGATTATTAGTTTATAGTTGCATGTCCAATTGCAGGGGGTAGTACATTTGTCTTGATTGTCTATAATATCTAGTAAATTGTCATTTTGGACTTTAGGAGTAATAAGTCATCTACAAACATAACAACGGAGTTGTGGGAGGTCACAGATTAAGTCATTTATGAATAGGGAGAATAGAATTGGTCTCAAAACAGTTTTTTGGGGAACTTCTATCTTTAGCATCCCTACTTCAGAGCAGGTGGAATTTCTGCAAAGCTAAAATAACCCAACACCACAATTGATGTACTTGTTAAACTGAAATAAAATAAAAAAATGGAGCACAATAACACAATAGAGATTTTAATGACAGAAAACTTTAAGTTATTTCATTCTAAATGAAAAGGAACTTCATCAGAAACAATGTTATCTCTACTTCCTTTCTTTTATGCACTAAAAAGCTAACTAATAAGACAAAAGCATAACAGGTACAAATAAGAAAATGTTTTTATCCTGGTACTAAATATGTAAAGGACCTTTCAATGCAAGGATTTTGGTGAAGAAACCATAGAAGTGCATTTGCTACCCAGGCTACATTTCTTTCAGATCTCTTAGTAGAACTCACTTGTGTTATAATATGAGGGAAAATAATAATAGCTGCATACTTTTTAGATGTAGGAAGCTGGTCCTGCACTCTTGAGTATATTGTCCTTTGGATGAAATGTGAAACTGAGGTCCCATCTGCCTGATTTGTTGCTAGCTCAGATGGATATAAAAGATTCCATGACATCTTTCAAAAAGAGTAGGGGTGGTTTATATAAAATAAACATGAAAAATAACATAACCATAATTAAGTGGCCCTAACACAAAATTACAAAATTAACAAAATACATATCAAGATAATCAATTAATTCTACTTATTAAAAAGATATATTACATAATCTTACATCTAAATTAATTAAAGAAAAGTAAAAGAAAAAATTACTAACCTCCTCCTCACCCCATTATCCATGGCCATCTTCTTATACTAGCCAAAGCGTCCATTTTATCCTATTTTTCATTAAATAAAAAAAGTTGTCCTAGCTTGCCAAATAAAATAAACAATAGCCATACATAATGTTTTTTTTTAAATATTGAGGACTATAATTACATCTTGGAAAATAACCATAAATAATATCATCCATTGTCACATCACCTAAACACAAACAAAACAAAAAAAAAATCACATTGTTGTTGTATATCATCCCATAATGACTGAATCTTTGGTCATGTGAAAAGCATGGACATTGTTTCAATGTCTTTACAATCCATACAGTTTCAATCTTCTACTAGCTTATATATATAATTTTTCCTTTTTCTGGGTGTTTTTATAACATAAGCCACCATAAAAATATTTTCCTTTATCCCAATTTTAAACATTTTTGTCTGTTATTAATAGATGCTCATATATCACTCTATGGAACAAAATTGTAAAATTTTAACATTTTTCTGTCATACCAGCATTTCTTATGTCTGTTGATATCACTGAAATTTAATTTCCGTAATCTTATTGTATTTATTGATTCAGTTATAACAATATTCATTTTACCAGTATTCATTTCAATTATTTCTTTTGAACAATTTGACTAACAAACTGTGAACTGTAGCAGTTTTATACAACAATATTTGATATAAACATAAAGGGGATAACTATATTATAGTATTTTTTCATTTGATCCTCTTTCTTCTATTTTATTGAAAACAGATCCTGTTTTGATAGGATTAATTTAAATCCTTTGAAAATTGAAATATCTTTTGTATTAAACATTTAATGCAACAAGACTACCTAAATAACTAAGTTTTCCCACAATAATAGTATTAATAGGAACCACTTTTTCCCCAAAACTTAATTTAAAAGTTTTTCATAATATATCTTTTTCTGAATTTCAACTAAAAACATTCATTGTTAGATAATTACATTGTGCTTATCAAATGTGATTACAATTTTACCTCTAAAACAAATTATCTACCAAGTGTTTTGTATATAATCTTATAGTCCCTTTCTTTTTGTTTTCATATATAATCTTACCAGTTTAAACCAATCCCTGGTTTCATGACTACAGATTCTAAAAAAGTCATATTTTTAACAATCACTATGAAATCATCTGCAAACATCAACAGGAGTGCCATGTTAAATGTATCATAGCAGATAAAAGTAGTATTTTTTCAACCCTGTAATAACTGCATTTGTAACTATATTTCATTATCAATGCAAAAAGAATATTACTTAGAAGACACCCTTGACAAACTTCATTTTGTACATTGACTTAATTATTTTTCCAACCATTCACCACCAACATTATAGAGGCATTCCTAAATGCTGTTAATAAATATAAATTTTTATCATCATAATTATATACCCATAAAATATTACACAAATATTTTCAAATCAATATTATCAAATGTTTTTTCTATATCTAAAGCAATTATTCAAGCTTCTTGCTATCTATTCCAATACTATAGACTACCCCCCAGATTTAATAAAATCCATGTAGGTATAGTGTAAAGCTTACATGGAAGGTACCATGGTCGTGTATGTGGTACCACCTCGGTAGCGCACCATGCATATTAATGAAGGTGTGTTACTGAGGGAGAGCCATGTAAAACGGTTATTGAATCAGTGCAGGGAGTACGTTACTGTGTCCAGAGATGAGTAACACATCCCCTGGACTGTGAAAGTGCAGTATATCAATTTATGCATATGTATTAAATTTAATTTTTTATTATGTTTGCTCTGTGCGGTGCACAGCAATTGACATGTGCAAGAGATCTAAAAATTGAAACTGGATATATTTAATTATGAATGCAAAGGTCAAGATTAAGCATAGCTAACTGAGTTTGCATGGTGCACCGTTGTGCTCAGCAGTGCTTAAATGTAGTAGAGAGGTATATCTAAAAGTATAGCAGAATTCTGCATGTTCATGTAGCCAAATGGTTAGAATGACAGCCTTATGTGTAGTAGGTGCAGGGTTTGAATACACAGACAGATTATTAAGCATTTATTTTGCAAACACAAATTATGCAAATTATTTTTAAATCCTGCTTTGCTGCACTCAGTTAATCTATGTTAAGCACAGCTAAGCCTTGCCAAGCACTGCTTAAACAAGGAATGTTTTAGCACTGCTTAGCTGGTTTGTGCATTACTAAGTGGTCCAAAGCACTGCTCAGTATTTGCTAGTCTAACCACTGCTCAGCTTAGCTACACGGGTTTGTGCACTGCTAAACATTGCTAAGCACTGGCAGTTTAAGCACTGCTGAGATCAGTTAAGCCAGTTTGCTTGGTGCCAAGTGACATTTAAAAAAATAGCCCAATGATGTGCAAGGGGAAGAAAACAGGCTTATTTAAGTGCAACAGGTGGGAATATAGCACAACCTGTTGGAGTTTGAATTGTGCAGGAACTATGGTGAGTGTTGGAGAGGGTGCACACTTCTGGGTGCAGTTGTGGGGCATTCTCAAGTCCAGCATCATGGTTGAACACCTAGTGAAATGCTGACATCTGGTTGCTGCAAGGCTAGTGATTGGAGTATATAAGTTGGAGGCCCGGGACTGGCTGGCAAATGATCTCACCAGTTCAACATGTATCCCTTGCACAGGTGAGCAGGTCTGTCACCATTTTGATGATCTGAAGCAGTGGAAGAGGGGAATTCTGGACACATGGGTACAGGATGCTTGGGACGGGAATGTCCTACAAGTTTGTATGTACTGTTAGCATTGGTTTACCAAGAACTAATCTGAATGTGTGATAGACAGGTATGCATAATGGTGTGTTTCTATCCCTGCAGCTGCAGAGGAGAAAGCTCACAACCTGGAAGCCCATGCAGGGCACCTGCCCAGGTTGCACTGTGAGTGTGTTGAGTACAGATTAATTTGCAATCTATAGTCAAATACACAAGATAGAGTAATTCAGTCACTGCTAGTAGGTACATACTGTACAGATTTGTGTAATGCAATGAATGTGGGAGTAGGGCTGTACTGCAATAACTGTCTACTGCAAGGTGTAGTGCTATAAAGATTAAAGCATTATACATGATAATGTTAATAAAATAAAGATTCTACTGCAATAATTTTGGAATTATAGCTGTATTGCAACACCTGCATTATTCCAAATGTTGTTTAATACAGACTCAAAAATATGACAATAACTGCATGAAGGTACCCCTAATAAAGTTGTGTTGTGCAATATGTGTGTAAGTAGGGCTGTTGTTCATGATATAGAGTATGACAGCTGCTCTGAAATAACAACACAAAGAATACCATTAACTGACTCAAGTTAGCTAAGAAAGAGTGCTATGCTAAACTGTAGATTTACAGCTGTACTACTAGATATATGCATTATGAAATTTTCTGCACTAACATCTGAAGCAATACCAGGATCACCCAAGGTATATTGTGTATATACGGATTGTCTTGTGTTAACCATTGAATTTCAGCTATAAGCATTCCTGATCTGAGGTAGATTGCTGCAGGAAAGTATAAAACTAATAGCTGTACACTACAAATATACTATCTGCAACTGTATATGGGTCAGGTAGCCAACCTAATACTTCAATATGGTTTGTACACATCACAGATATTTCCACCCACTAAGAGTTTATTGTGTACACCTGCATTCTATGTATGAATAGGCAGTTTACCTAATATCTGCATCATGCATGAATCTCATGCATGTGTGTTCAACTGTCACTGCAGTCTTGTATAAAACTTTTCTACTATTACACAATCATATTTTGTTTCCAGGTGAGCTCTAGGCAAATATCAGGCAGTCAATAGTCAGCAGTAGCTCAGTTTGTTAAATGCTGTGTCTGATGCACATTTTGTCACACAGACACAGACCAGGGTTTGAATCCAGTGGCAAGTACTAATAAATATTACTGAATCAGCTATGTATTGTTAACAGATTTTCTTCCCACAGGAATTACAGGTAAATGTGTGCAGTAGCCCTTATTATGGGTTAATAATTAGTGTGTTCAGAAGTAACAGCCTGTTAGCATTGATCAGGAATGTGATAAGATGTCAGAAAATCAAGGCAATAAGTATAACACTAATAAAAGATATTACAATAAATAAAATGTGCAATCTTGGTATGGCTGTGTGCCTGGTGTGTCTGTGTATGTTTGCTGACAGTCTAACTCCATGCCTGCCAAGGACAGCATGATAGTTGTTTATTCTCTGTACTGTACATGATACACATCTCTCAAGTGTCACGCTGTCAAGGACTGTAATCACTGTCACCTAATCCCTCTGTCACAGATCTATCATTGACATGATTATGTCAGTAGCACAGTCTCACTACATCAGTCCGCAGTACACCTTGATAGTCATATAGGTCCACCTAATATGTAATAGTCCTCTGTAGTTGTGTACCTGTAGGTGTTACAGCTTGGCCCATACTGTCCCATGCGGATAGCTTGAGAGGTATGTACATGCTACAGCAGCTATAGGGCACTATTATACATAAAGGAAGGGCAGACTTGTAGAGTAATTAACAGTACTGCTGCAAACTATGTCACCTATACTGGTACTAATGGACTGTATTTCTCTCTCCACCACCCCTTATCTTCATAATAATTTATTATTGTTATACTTTGGTTATGGTTTACTATTAACAAATGTTCTCTAAACATTATGTTGGGCATGTGTTTTATTATTGTTATGTAATACAATGGTTGTATACTAACATATGTTGAATTACCTATGTTGTTGGCCTTATGCTGTAGCTATTACTGGCATGCTGTTACTATACTGACTGTTATTTCACTTATTGCTGTGTTCCATACGCTATGCAATGTTCTGTTACTGGGTTATTTGCAATGTTCTAGCATGCTGTTATAACTAACGAAATGTTATGTTCATTACTAACCTATACACATTGCAAGAGCTCAACACTGCAACTCGACTGGGTAGCTCGGTTCCTGGCGATCCACCTACCCTACCTCAGCTGGCCATGGCACCAGGTCCCAGCACATCTGGAACCCAAGCCGGTGGTGCCTCCTCTGTTGGCCCTGTACCACCTATGGGTGGAACTGCCACAGTGGATGGGACCTGTCCCCCCCTGGGAGCGGGGACAGATGGAATGTTGTCACCCAAAATCAGCTACTAGAAATGTTTTACAGAATAGTGTATCATGGTTATGAGAATCACCTGTGCCAGACTGAGGGCAGATTGGCCAAGCTGGCGGGGCAAGGTGGCCCCGTGCCTAGCCTCTAGCACAGCCACCTTTGCGACAGTGAAGGAGCAGTGTTAATTGCCAATGGGTGGGGAGCTCAGTCACACTGCTGTCATCTGGGGGCACATGGATCTCTGATTCCACAACACCCTCCCTGTCCAAGGTGTTTAACCACCTCATGTGTCAAACACCACCCCTGGATGCTGTCTTGTCTGTCTGCAAATGCAACCTCTCCTACCCAACCTACCTCCCAACATGTACCTATATCCCTTCCTCAAAAAGTTCAGTATCTCCATAAAAAAGGGCACCTGTCCCACAAAAAAATACCACCCTCATACATAGCTCTCCATTTCACACTCATGTCCATTGGACACAATTAATTATTACATGAATCAATACAGTTATGTTGCCCTCACCCCTCTCTCTGGGGTGTGAGGCTCCAAATTCCAAATTCTGTACAACCTACACAGGTGTTGCTGTAGAAGAAATGTGGAGCTATAATCCTTTCCTACACTCATCCTGCACACCCCTGTCTTCTTTTCAGTATGTTTTTCCACCTGCTTGCTCCCATTTCACCACTTTCCTATCACACCTTTTTTCTTTTCTTTTTTATAATTAGCCTGGGTTTAAGTGGAGCTAAGCAGTGAGGCATGCCATGCAAACCTGCTTAAAAATGCTTAAAAGTGCCTTAATCATTTTATGTGTTTCTGACATTGTTAGGTGCATCTGCAAAATAACCACCCCTGCAACATCTCAAACCTGGGCACCTGTCAACTACAGGACAGTGCATTAGCCCACTAGGTCACTCAGCTCTGAATTAATGCAGATGTTTCCACTAACATATCCTGATTCCCACTTACACACTACAAGTACATATAATGGGGAAATTGGCAGTGTACATGGGACTGTGATGCAGACACTGCACTAGTACACAGCCAAATAAATAATAATTAATGTATATGAGGCCTGGGATAGCAGTTATACCCGTCAACTGTACAGACTGTTGCAGAATGCCCACAGTTGTTCCTCCTAGCTTTGGCATGGATTTCACAAAACATATGCGTCTGCTAAACTACTGGCAAGTCGTTAAATATTGAGGTTAGATGATCATGACAGACATTTCAGTGTCACACCTCATACCCATCAGAAAGCACATGCTAATACAATTTTGTTGTCACAGACTGTATGCATGCCCATATATCTTGCAAATACACCTGCAGCAGCAGTGACTCAGTAGCTCAGTCTGTTAAATGCTTTGCATGCAGTACATTTTGCCACTCACAGTCTTGAGTTCGAAGGCAGTGCATTGCATTTCAGTTACATTCTTGTGAATACAGCAAATAATGACTGAGTCATGCAATTTTCATCAAAACATGTTGCTGCTACTGAATTAACTGCTACCCATGTAAGCAAGTCAAAGGCCTGTAGGTAGGGACATACTGCACATATTAGTATAGCCTACCTATATCTCGCCTACTACTCTCTGATTTGTACTGTTACATAGTAGATGTACCTTAACCACATGTCTCGATTGGATTGTTATGGGTACCCTCACCCTGGCTGTGCTGGAACAACAGAGCTGACACTGCACCATCAGTGACACATACAGCTTACTGTCCTCCAAAGTGTTCACACTCACTCACTATGAGTCCTAGGCAAAAAGCAGCAGCTGCAGACTGCAACATATACAGCTGTATGTTATGCTACCTGCCATGGACCTACCATACCTGACAACCCCCTAGACCAAAGGCTCCACACAACACCTATACATAAAGGGGTGAGGGCAAAGGTCATGCAACTAGGACATGTGTCACAGTCTTCCCCAACAAACATTCCTAGCTGATAGACCAGCAGCTACTGCAGTAGCATGCATATTCTGACAGGTATGATGTCTGACACTCACATATCTCTTCCCCCTTACTCTCCTCAACCTACAATGTTTAACACTGAGCTGCCAGATAATCACAAAGTCATTTAACAATGCCAAACATAGCATGCAAAACTGTGGACATACCTCATAAATCTCAACAGTGGACAGTATTTGTAACTACCCTTTGCAATGTTGTAGTCTCCACACCTCACAAATGTCCATCTCACAGAGTAACAAAGGGGCCAGGGCCTACATGAAGGCTTTAAATATTGCACTGTTGTGCCATGTCATTGGCTAATGAAAGTGCTACCCAGCTGTTCTAGATGCAATTAGCAAGTCTGATCCACAGATTGGTGCACAGGCAATCACCTATTATTGAGCATTACCTACAAAATGCAAGCAGTTTCCTATGGAAAACAGGTCTGTTACTTGTTTTACCAAGACAAAATGTGATTTTGGAAGCATTTTTCTTGATGATATGTGCATAAAAGGATGACATCACTCTGCCAGCTATGTAATACAAGTCCCCATATAATGGGACGCAGATGGAAGGATGCAGTTATGGGTTATAGGGATTACAACAGTAGGCCTATAGTACATCTCTGGGAATGACATGTTAGTGATAGTGTGCTGTCCAACAGCTGCAAGCATGCCTCTCAACTGTACCTGCTGTGAATAACATCACAGTTGTGGTCCTCTCGCTCCCTCCTACAATGATTGGCTCCTGTACAAATTCTACTGGATTATGTGTTAGACATATTGACAGTAAGTAAGAGTGGACACAGCTGTCATATCACATGATGTATTGTCATACGGCTCCTCTCAGTCTTTGAATGTCACACCGGCATAGTTCAGACATTGGATAGGTGTCCTTGACTGTCCCAGATGTACTCTGGCTAGGTCACAGTTTAGTTGACATTCATATGTCAGTGCTTGAGAGCTATGGCTAACATACCTGGCAACCCCCTACAGCAGGACATCAGGTTATAGCCATTATTACTCAGGGGACACAGGCCAAACCTCAGCAACATAGTGTACATATTGGTCATACAATGTAAAAGTATGAATAGAGTAAAAGATAATACTTTAGCACAACTGTTTTCTGAGTGTTCTGGCATGTGATAGCCAGATTCTCTGTATTCTGAGAACAACCATTGATTATTGGCCAACCGCTTGCCAGACATCCACAAGTTTGTGCCAAAAGGACCACATCTATCAGGTGCACGTACACATTCAGCAAACATCTGTGTACTGGAGAAGTATGATGCCTACAGGAATGATATACTACAGCAGGCTTGCATTGTTGTCTGTCATTGTGGTACACAGATGTTGCTGGACTGTCCCCATATAGTTGTAATAACAAACACCTACGTGTCTGACAGTGGCTGTAGGACATAGTAATGGCACTTTGCCACAGGGGACACACCACAGTAAATGGCATTGATGGGTGTGGAGGTATATAGCACACTCTGTCATAGCACACAGGGACATAACCAGTATTACTAGTATGTTGGTGATAGTGACATACATATTGTGTTGATAGACTGTGGGGTATGGCATGGAAGGTAGCAGTGGATCGTGCAGGCCAATTTGGATGCGTAGGGTCTGTACATGGGGGATATCAATGTATCTGGTCCTGTGATATGTTCCCCTCTTGTTGTCTTTCAGAAAAGATGTATCGAAAGAGGCACCTGCCATTTTCAGAGGCTGAACATAATGTCATCCTGGATGGCCTCAGACTGCATCACAACATTCTGTTGTTCAGGACTTGCAGCATCATGACCAATGTGCATTACTGTGGGCTGACCTCATTGCAGCAGTCAACTAAGTAGGCCTACAGGACAGAACCTACAAGCAGGTCCGACACCGAGCAACAGATATGGTCAATGCTGCATGGCAGGGGCTGTGCTGACACCAGTAGAGGGCCTGCAGCATAACAACTACTCTCAGTCACAAAGGACTTGCTGGCAAACCTGGGAACAACCACCATCTCCCAAACATCCATCATCCTGCACATTGTGGAGGTGGGTGCCACAGCATCCACAGCAGAGGACCATCCAGGTAAACTTCCTGTATTCATCACTGTAATACTTTATCAGTCAATGTGGCAGCCTCTGCATACCAGTACATGGGTGTCAGGTCTATCTGCATTGGGGGTGTTTTGGAACAATCCTTTCCCTGATACATTCTTTAAAATAAGCAATCTCTAGCTGTGTTTTTTATATTTAAACAATTTCTTGTCTAAAATTTTTAATTGTAAAGAAATGCCGGTTACCCCTCTAGCCGGTTGCTCCTTGTCATTGCTGCTGGTTGATTTTTGAACCTAAGATCCAATGCCTGCAGAAAAACTGTCATGCATTTCAAACTATAGTGTAAAGTCATGTTTTACTCACTAAGAGTAGGTCACAACACAGTATAAAAGAAATGTGCTGCAAGCATGCCTATTTAGATGTGCATTGGGGGTGTGGTTTGGTTTTAATGAGCAGTTGTGCACACATATTCAGAATGTCAGCAATATAGACAGTATTACATTAGCTACTGTACATGTTAATATATGCACATATTACCCTGTAACAATGCCACATTTGTTATTGCTGACAATGCCTCTCCCTCACATTTCCATAGGTATGTCAGGTGTGGCCAGATTCCAAGGTTCTGTACCTGGTAAGTGTGATACTTTCGCTGTATGGATCATATGTACCCTAAGAACGGTAATGGCTGAAAATTTACCTTAGACGCAACTGTTATACTTAGCCAGAGTACAATACTTGTATGTTCAATTTTGGAGGGGTTAATTGACATGCATTGAATGGGTAATCACAGTTGTGTATTTGCATGAGCAGTAACACATTTGCACTTATTTTTGAGAAAGTCTATGCAGTTTGCTATACAGAAGGCAATCAGTCACAGATGCCTGTTCACACGTGATATGGAGATGGAACATACCTGAGGCAGTGATACTAGTACTGGCATAGTATGCTCAAGATGGGTGCACTGTGTTTTAGGTGTAGGTCAATCACATACACTGACATATTGCTTATCACACAGGTGTTTAGTATTGGCAACATTAACTGGACATAGCTGCAGTGCATGTTATAAAGAGCTTGTCTTGTTTGTGTATGCAGTAGTCTGCTTGTGTGTTGTGTATGGGTTCAGAAATAAGATGTGGTATGTCTAATGCAGTTGTGGCTCCTCACCTGTAGGTGTATGTGTGTGGATTACCATACATAATAGTGCAGCTAGTAATGTACCTGATGTCAGTGTCTCATCGGACTCTGATGATGATGGTGGCCATAGTAAGGCAAAGGTGGGGTTGTTGGGGTCTGACTCTGTCTCATGGTTTGTCATCCCACTTCCGCCTCCAGTGTCTCCACACCCAGTCAGTATGCCCACACATACCCAGTCCCCTGCGGCCACAGATATAGGACAGTCAGAGTGTGGCAACATCGAATAGGACAGTGTGGCAACTATGGCATCAGTGAGTGTAGAGGCTCCCTATTATGCTGTTACAGTTGCAGGTTGTCAAATGTCTCTTTGTTGAACTGAAAAGCACAAAAAGGTAAAATAGTGAAGGGCTTTTCAACAAATTCTTTCCCTGGGAAAGAATTTGTTTAGCCGCTTTTGCTACTTTGCCTTTTCAGCACTGTAGTGCAATCTCGGAGTTGATGTATTTAAGTAGGGGGGTGTGAGGGGTAGAGCCTCCCACATTATGTAATGATTTATAGTTTTTTTTCCTCAGAACAGCACATTTTTTCCCTTGGAAAAAAATCGCTGTTCTGAGGTTTCGACATTGCAAGCTTTCACTTACATGGGGTTGATTATGTGCCATTTGCTCTTCTGAGCATGCAGTATTATAATGTAGACCAAATGTAGACACTAGCCATTGCCAGAGAGCTGACGAGGTTCCACACAGGCAGACTGACAGGGATACTCAAAGGAGGACTGCTGCCCATCAACCACCTGTCACAGGTCTCACATCACGGGTCACTCCATGCATGTTTTGGTCCGTCGTGGAGGCACAGGCACATTCTAAATGCAACACCAGCTGGATGCTTAGAATCACAGATGCATGCATCATTTTACTGATGTAGTGGACAGAGGGTGGAGTGAGACATTGTCAGTCCTTAACTGCATATTGTCTGCGCTAGAACATGTGGTGAGAGTAGGGCATCAGACACATGGCCATAGTTCAGCAACACCATCCTTTGAGAAACCACATGGCCAAGCACACTCACACTCCTGTAGTGACAGTACCTCTAGTATTACAGAAGGGAAGGTGCTGTGTACACCATGATGTGGCAGGTCTTGGCATGTGTTCCTGGGTGATCCGATGAGGGACATGGGCCCAGCAGACACCAGTCACTATCAGCGACTAGTACCACATCTGACCGTGGGCGTAGAGTGCCAGTGCCACTCCTGCCAGAGCAAATTCCTGTGTTCATGGCCAATGAGAGTGAAATGTCCATTCTGCCATGTACAGTCCACAGCTGCCCAGCATACCCACATGTAGGGCTAGCATGTGGCTTGACTGTGTACACACACACACACACACACACACACACACACACACACACACACACACACACACACACACACACACACACACAAACATCATTGTTACATGTAGGTCACCAACAGACACACATGGCACCTCTTCATGGCCCAGCTGACCAGCACCCATTCCTGACTCACACACACAATGTCAACTGTTTGGCAAAGCCAAAGCCTCTGGCACCCCCACATCACATCACACACTGTACGTGTGACAATACCTGTACCACATCCCTGCCATCCATGCAGAGACATGCAAAGATGTGTCTGATACACAGGGTGATAACATTACATTACATGAGATTTTGTAGTGAGACAATGTTATAGCATGACAGGTGCTGTATGCTGGCATGTGTCATGAGTACACATCAAAGTGTGTGTACCTTTGCTGCATGATGTTAGATTGGTGGTAGTGTTGCAGACTGACAGGTGTCTCTCAGAACATTGCATGTTTCTGTTCCAGGAGTCTGAGTGGCTATGCTGTGGAGACATGGCAGCAATACAGCAGGTCAGGGTGGCATGGCAGCAAAGCAGAAATATGACATCAACAATGTATGTCTGTATATATGCATGGTTACCTAGGTGTATATGTGTAGAACAGTGTCTCAGAGACAATGGGGGTGGACAGCATAATCCTACATGCATACCCCATGACCAGGCATGCTACCCTTGATATGTGTCACCTGGGTGTTCTGTACCTACAAATGTTGGTGGTGCCAGATAGCATTGTATGCCTAGGTAGATGTGGGCTATTTAGAGCCAGCAGCTATTCACAGGGCCTTAAAATGTATAACCATTGCACACAAATAGGTGAGACAGGCACACTGCTTTAAGATGATATATTTACACACATACAAAGTTGGCCTTATTGAGATTAGGACCCCTACCTATCTAGTAGTATACACTATAGCACTAAGTACTCATCACATGCACCATAGAGCTTATCTGTTATGAGATTGACAGCCAGTGCTGTTAAGGTGGATGACATCAGCAGTCCTTGTGAAGGAAGCCAATGGGAGGGTTGACAGGTAGGCACGGGGCCTTAAAATG
>NC_056732.1:265586442-265601442 GCF_019279795.1 Protopterus annectens | reverse complement strand
TTGCTATTCAGTAACCCTAGCTCGTTTGCATACAGATCCATGCACACAACCTGGATACTTCACTATTCCAGGGCCTGCCTGCTTAACAACCACTGAAATCTACTATTGTACATATTCCATGTAGGGCCATATAATGCATTATCCTAATATATTTCTTATTTTTACATTTATACTTTTTAATATGTTTTTTTTGCATGACAGTATGTTTGTGCACTGCTGCATGTCTCGCAAACTCAATATGAGTATTAAAAAATATTTATTTCTTTATTTTTGCATGATTGTTGGACTTACAGGGCATAGTTTTGCAGATAACTATGCCTGTTATGCAATTCCTGACCTTCAAAATGGACTTTTACAGCCCCTGTTCCATTTTTATTTTTTTGTACATGGATAATTTCCGTGTACACTTTGGAGACCAACATGGGGTCTAAAGGAATGCTTATCTGCTTGCTTGATTGCTCCAGCACCCTCATTTTCATGCACTTCACCTGCTTAAGAGGTGATGTGTATGCCAAGGACACTTCCATGTCTGCACACTCGTGCACGTCCCTCTGCTCTGTTTACTGGATTACACGGCAGCGTACTTCCATGTAAGCTCCGTGCCACTATGCCTACATGAAAAATTACTCCATGTAGGCTTTATTGAATTCCCCCTTATTTTTTTAATTAACATTAACATGCTTCTAATACTGTATTTTCCTTCTTTCCAACTTCATTGAAAAAGTCTTTCCAGTCTTATTTGTAGTATTTTCATTAGTAATTTATAGTCAAAAGTTATCAAAGTTATTGGCCTCCAACTATCAAAATTATCCTTTCTGCCTTTTTTTCCTTATTATCTTGATTATACCATAACATATTCATTCTGACTTTATTCCTTCTTCCTTTCATTCATTAAGAATCTTTGCTAGTATGTCATATCATGAATTATCAAAATGTTTATACTATGCATAATCCAATCCAATTGAATGCAATATTGCCTCTATTCAAAACCTGTATCAACTCTTCTATAGTTATTTCTTTAAGTAATATGCCATTATCTTTATCAGTCATTCTGTTTATATTCTATGACCTTATTATGTATCTTCCATTACTGCTATAATTCTCATTCAAATAAGACAGTACTGCAGTAGCTATCTCTTCTTGCTTTGTCAGCATTTTAACATCAGGGCAAGTTACACAATCCATTCTTAATCTTTGCCATTTAGCCTTTTTCCCTAAAAAGGATAAGACATCCTCCTTTATACCTTGCACAAGCCATGTTATTTTTTTTCCTGATAAAGCACTTAATCTATTCGTGTTCATCTTATAAATCTATTTTTCTTTAGTAAGAAATAATTTCATATTACACATATCACTTTTCATCAATTCATTTTGCTCCTCTATATATAGCCCTGTTTTCATAAATAGTGATGTTCAATAGAAATATATAAGTAGTTAAGTTTTTTTTTTCATAATCTAGCCACAATTTTGTCCTCTCAAGATATGTAAATCTTAAGGTAATATGTTGATCCTGTAAAATC
The DNA here is from genome assembly GCF_019279795.1 of Protopterus annectens. Classification (NCBI taxonomy): domain Eukaryota; kingdom Metazoa; phylum Chordata; order Ceratodontiformes; family Protopteridae; genus Protopterus; species Protopterus annectens. The sequence goes on along the minus strand of NC_056732.1, from coordinate 265,599,922 downwards.
TTGGCTCCTATGTCAAATGTTTTTGAAACATTGATAGCATTCGGCTTTTTATAATCTTAATATCATCATTATTATCACATATAACAGACCAAAGAGCTCTATGACCTGGAAAGATAGGATTAAGTGTTCCCCATGTACCTCTTTCAATGTAGCTGAATATATTGAATAATTAATTTCTGCTTTAGCATTTGATCTAACGTATGTAAAACCTCTACATTTTCTCAGCTTTAGCTGTCCTACAGTCAGTAATTCTTGGAGTTTTTTGACACCCATAGTTAATTTATTACATGGGTTATGAATATTATAATTAACATCACCACATACAATTCTATTCACATTAACCATTACATAATACTTATTTTTTATAAAAAGATTTGTTCTATATAGCATATCTGTATAGGCATAAATTGTACTTATTCTTAAAGGTTGTCTTTTATAATGAATAACTACTACTCAAACAATTCCATCCTCTAAAATGATATGGTCTAAAATAAAAACAGAATCGTAATTAAATGGACTAAACCCATACATGTCTTCTTACTTAAATTCAACAGTTTAGACTTACCCCACATTTCCATTTGCTGCCATTTATTAAAAGCAACTGGTCTAACATCTCATAAACAAATAATATCTGTTACCAGTTTTTCCCTCCATTGTAATAATCTTTCATCATTTTAATACTGTTAACATTCAATGTGATAATAAACACAAAAAGGGGAAAATAGTGCTGTATAAAGCCAAAACTCAGTTCATCAGCACTACGATGTCACCATAAAGCACCAGCAGGCAAAATCTTTGCAGAATATTTTATTGCAGCAATAAAGGTAATCCAAAACACAAAACACATTGACAATAAAATCATCCACAATATGTTTTCATCTCTTACTTCATCAGATGTTATCACAACGCATCAATCTTGTTTAAATACCCTTCCGTATTTTAAATCAACCAATAAAAAACTGCTGCATGTATTAAAAACCTGTACTCTAAAACAAAATTAATTTCATATATACTTTAATATATTAATACATTTTAACCTCAAAATCACATTCGTAAATACAGTGTATTAAAATCTTTAAATAATTTAATTTATTCTAAAATTTTTAAGTGAATAAATGAAATGTTAATAAATCTTTCTTTAAAATACTGTTAAAACATTATTATTGTTATATATATATATATATATATATATATATATATATATATATATATATATATATATATATATATATATAATCTATTATTAAGATCTAATTATTATAGCCTAGCTACCCTTAATTTAAGGACTGGGGCTAGGGAAACTGCATCATTTAGTCCAGGGAATCTACTGGCTTCCAAGTATATTTGCCAGTATAATTCCCTGTATTCTATTTTGTTTCCCACATGCCACCTCTTACATCTTTAGGAATTTCTTCCAAAATAAAAAATGTGTAATTCACAATGTCACATTGTGTACGGTGTTTGTATAGGACGTTATTGATGTTCTGTGTGCGTATAGCATTTAAGTGCTCATATATTCTTCTTTTTAGCTTTCTTTCTGCCTTTCCTACATAAAACGCTTGAAACGCACACAGAACCAAATATACTATGCCATTACTCTCACAATTACTATACTGTTTAGCTGTAATAATCTTATGTCTCTCGGTTAAATTGATAGACTCTTTGTTATGTATGTAAGGACACTGGCTACATCTGCTACATTTAAAAGTCCCCAATCTAATTTTGTTTGTAGTTCTCTTATTTTGGTGTTGGTTTTCCAAAATAGCTTTTATGTTGAACCCTCTCCTAAAAACATTTAAAAGGTGTATCAAATTTAAATCTGTCAACCTACCAAACTTGTTCTATGACTTGCCATATAATATAACAATCACTACTAAAATCTATAGTAAAAGCTGAACTATATGTGTCCTCACCATCTTTTGTTTCTTTTTTGTCATCTAGTGTAACCCCCAAATTCAGTTCTTTAACCCCTAAAATAGGTGCAAATCTATTATTTCTTTCTTGTATAACTTCATCTTTAATTTGTATTATCAAAAGGCCCAGATATCCTTGCTCTGAATACATATTACTTAAATTGTTACATTCTCTAATAAATTCTTCTTCATTGGTAGTCATTCTGCTTATTCTGGTGAATTTGCCCTTGATTATCCCTTTCTTTTGATGATAGGGGTGAGCACTAAAAAAGTGTAAGATGGAATTTGAATAAGTTTTCTTCCTCTATACATTGAATTGTATATGTCATCTTTTTTATATATAGTGACATCCAGATAGTCTATTTCTTTGTGTCCTATATGATATGTAAATCTTAAAAATTCTGTGGACTCAGTTATATATTGGTAGAACTCCAAAAATAACTGAAAAGTTCCTGTCCCGAAAATAACTATATCATCCAAAAAACACTTATACAATATCTAACATTCACGGTATTTACTATTTAATATATATTTCTTTTCCCACATTAAAAGCACCAGATTCGCATACATAGGAGCACATCTGGCACCCATAGCTACACCGCTAATTTGTCGGTAGAATTCCCCTTGAAAAAAAATAAAATGATTCTCTAATACTAATTCCATAAGGAAAGAACAAATATGCATGTCATCATTACTTAAATGCCTTTCTTCTCTCATGTATTCCTCCATCCACTCTATTCCTATTTTATGGGAGCTAGATCAAAACAAGTCTACTATGTCAATAGTGACAAATATTACATATTCATTTTATTTGTCGAGTAATATTTCTCAGAAAGTCCCAAGAATCTTTTAAAATAACATCATTTTCCATGACCAAATTTTTTAACTTATAATCTAAATATTTTGCTATAAATGTAGTAGCTGAACCTTCAGCTGCTACTATACGTCAGAGAGGTAGATCATAAATATTTTTATGAATTTTTTGTATCCCGAAAATAGATGGAACCGTTGGCTGAGGATTGTATAAAAATTCAAATAATTTTTTATCAATAAACCCTTCTAATAGTAGATCATTTAATACCATGTATATCTTTTTATATGCTATATTAATATGACTGAGAGAAACCTCGCTGTATTTAGTATCATCTTGCAAATTTTCCAACATTTTTGGCTTCATACATAATATTGTTCATGATAACTATCCCCCCACCCTTGTCAGGTCTCATAACTCTCACTTGTTTATTTTCTTTTAACTTGTGTAGAGTATATTTTCCGTTATTAGTTAAATTTGGAGGAAACCTATATTTAAGCAAGTTGTTCCTAAGCTCATGTTCTATGTTATTCTCCAAATTCTTTAACTGGGGGTGTAATGGCTGATTAAATACACTTAGATAGTGATACAATTAGATTGTGGACTTTTAAATGTGGCAGATGTAGCCAGTGTCCTTACATACATAACAAAGAGTCTATCAATTTAACCTTGAGACATAAGATTATTACAGCTAAACAGTATAGTAATTGTGAGAGTAATGGCATAGTGTATTTGGTTCTGTATGTGTGTCAAGAGTATTATGTAGGAAAGACAGAAAGAAAGCGAAAAAGAAGAATATATGAGCACTTAAATGCTATATGCACACAGAACATCAATAACGCCCTATACAAACACAGTACACATTGTGAATTACAAATTTTTTTTTTTTGGAAGAAATTCCTAAAGATGTAAGAGGTGGCATGTGGGAAACAAAAATAGAGTACAGGGAATTATACTGGCAAATATACTTGGAAGCCAGTAAATGATGCAGTTTCCCTAGCCCCAGTTCTTAAATTAAGGGCAGCTAGGCTATAATAATTAGATGTCTAGCTTGGTCTGCAAAGCTATGGAAAGGATCATCATGGACCTCATAAATAAAGATATTGGGGACCTACAGGCATTGGATCCTACCCAGTTTGGCTTTGTTAAGGGCGGATCCTGCCTCTTAAACCTAGTCAATTTCTTTGAAACAGTCACCAAGGCCATTGACGAGGGGAAGGTGGTCCACACAGCCTACCTGGACCTTGCAAAAGCCTCTGATACAATACCCCACTCGGGCATTATAGATAAGCTCACCAGCTTAAATATAAACCCCTATGTCACTAGATGGGTTGCAAACTGGCTCAAGGACAGAACCCACATGGTTAGAATTGCTGGAGCCATGTCAGACTCCAAACCAGTTACAAGTGGCGTCCCACAAGGCTCAGTCCTGGGACCTCTCTTGTTCGGTATATATTTCTCGGAGATGCAGGCCAACACAGAAGGACTGTGGCTGACCAAGTTCACAGATGACTGCAAACTGGGTGCCATAATCAACTCTCCAGCTGACACAAGCATCCTCCAAAAGGGCCTCATAGAAACAGACAACTGGTGCCAGAGCCATGGCCTCAAGCTAAATGCCAAAAAGTGTATAGTCATCCCCTTTGGCAAAAACAAAGTGCCCACAAATTACCACATAGGTGGTAATCCATTAAGTACAGAAGAAGTAATTAGGGACATGGGAACCCAAGTTGATAGCAATCTCTCATTTGACAACCACGTGGCCAAAGTGGTTAGAAAAACATTTTATATAGCCCACCTAATCATGAAGGGATTCACATCTAGATCAGGGGAGGTCATCGTGCCTCTTTACTCATCCCTCATCAGGCCCATAATTGAGTACAATGCGCCCTTTGGGATGTACCTTACCAGACACCTGCAGCAACTGGAAAGACCCCAAAAGTACCTCACCAAGAGGGTCAAAGGGCTCAAACAGATGCCATATGCTGCCCGGTTAAAGAAACTCCAGCTCTACTCAGTGGCATACTGCCTGCTCAGAGGCGATCTGTGCCTGACGTATAAAGCCATGTCCAACCTGGAATTAATGGACATGCTGCACCTCAGAAAATCCAAATCCCATCGAGCTACGTGCTCGAGAGACTTGAACTTAAGCACTGAAATAAATAGGACATGCTGGAGGGACAGATTCATAACTCAGAGGCTCCCTTTACTCTGGAATAAAATCCCAGTCCAGGTTAGGCAGAGTCCCTCATTGACTCTCTTCAAGAGGAATCTTGATGAGTGGATGGGAGATCGTAAGTTTACCCCGGGTATCACTTCTGTGTCACTGTTAGACAGAGGCACAGTATACTATCCTCAAAAAAGGGCATATCAAAATTAATTTAAAATGGGTGGCAAAAGCCAAACACACTCTGGCTAGGCTTATAAATACCCTAGGGCAGATAGCCTAGTATGAACCTATGAACCTATGTTAATAATAGATTTTACACACACACACACACACACACACACACACACACACACACGCATATATATATATATATATATATATATATATATATATATATATATATATATATATTTATATATATATATATATATATATATATATATATAACAATAATAATGTTTTAACAGTATTTTAATTTGTTTGCATTATTTATAGTTTTTTATATAGTTATTAATACTTAACACTAAAGGGAGCTATAATAAAGAAAGATTTATTAACATTTCATTTATTCACATATATTATAGAAAAAATTAATTATTTAAAGATTTTAAAACACTGTATTTACTTAACGTGATTTTGAGGTTAAAATGTATTAATACATTAAAGTATATATGAAATGAATTTTGTTTTAAAGTAAAGGTTTTTAATGCATGCAGCAGCTTTTTATTGGTTGATTTAAAATACGGAAGGGTATTTAAACAAGATTGATGCATTGTGATAATTTTTGATCGAAATAGATGGAACCGTTGTGAGGATTGTATAAAAATTCAAATAATTTTTATCAATAAACCCTTCTAATAGTAGATCATTTAATACCATGTATATCTTTTTATATGCTATATTAATATGACTGAGAGAAACCTCGTGTATTTAGTATCATCTTGAAAAAAAAAAAAAAAAAAAAAAAAAAAAAAAAAAAAAAAAAAAAAAAAAAAAAAAAAAAAAAAAAAAAAAAAAAAAAAAAAAAAAAAAAAAAAAAAAAAAAAAAAAAAAAAAAAAAAAAAAAAAAAAAAAAAAAAAAAAAAAAAAAAAAAAAAAAAAAAAAAAAAAAAAAAAAAAAAAAAAAAAAAAAAAAAAAAAAAAAAAAAAAAAAAAAAAAAAAAAAAAAAAAAAAAAAAAAAAAAAAAAAAAAAAAAAAAAACCCCCCCCCCCCCCCCCCCCCCCCCCCCCCCCCCCCCCCCCCCCCCCCCCCCCCCCCCCCCCCCCCCCCCCCCCCCCCCCCCCGCCCGTCCCCCCCCCACCCCCCCCCGCCCCCCCACCCCCCCCCCCCCCCCCCCCCCACTCGGGCATTATAGATAAGCTCACCAGCTTAAATATAAACCCCTATGTCACTAGATGGGTTGCAAACTGGCTCAAGGACAGAACCCACATGGTTAGAATTGCTGGAGCCATGTCAGACTCCAAACCAGTTACAAGTGGCGTCCCACAAGGCTCAGTCCTGGGACCTCTCTTGTTCGGTATATATTTCTCGGAGATGCAGGCCAACACAGAAGGACTGTGGCTGACCAAGTTCACAGATGACTGCAAACTGGGTGCCATAATCAACTCTCCAGCTGACACAAGCATCCTCCAAAAGGGCCTCATAGAAACAGACAACTGGTGCCAGAGCCATGGCCTCAAGCTAAATGCCAAAAAGTGTATAGTCATCCCCTTTGGCAAAAACAGTGCCCACAAATTACCACATAGGTGGTAATCCATTAAGTACAGAAGAAGTAATTAGGGACATGGGAACCCAAGTTGATAGCAATCTCTCATTTGACAACCACGTGGCCAAAGTGGTTAGAAAAACATTTTATATAGCCCACCTAATCATGAAGGGATTCACATCTAGATCAGGGGAGGTCATCGTGCCTCTTTACTCATCCCTCATCAGGCCCATAATTGAGTACAATGCCCGTTTTGGGATGTACCTTACCAGACACCTGCAGCAACTGGAAAGACCCCAAAAGTACCTCACCAAGAGGGTCAAAGGGCTCAAACAGATGCCATATGCTGCCCGGTTAAAGAAACTCCAGCTCTACTCAGTGGCATACTGCCTGCTCAGAGGCGATCTGTGCCTGACGTATAAAGCCATGTCCAACCTGGAATTAATGGACATGCTGCACCTCAGAAAATCCAAATCCCATCGAGCTACGTGCTCGAGAGACTTGAACTTAAGCACTGAAATAAATAGGACATGCTGGAGGGACAGATTCATAACTCAGAGGCTCCCTTTACTCTGGAATAAAATCCCAGTCCAGGTTAGGCAGAGTCCCTCATTGACTCTCTTCAAGAGGAATCTTGATGAGTGGATGGGAGATCGTAAGTTTACCCCGGGTATCACTTCTGTGTCACTGTTAGACAGAGGCACAGTATACTATCCTCAAAAAAGGGCATAGCAAAATTAATTTAAAATGGGTGGCAAAAGCCAAACACACTCTGGCTAGGCTTATAAATACCCTAGGGCAGATAGCCTAGTATGAACCTATGAACCTATGTTAATAATAGATTTTACACACACACACACACACACACACACACACACACACACGCATATATATATATATATATATATATATATATATATATATATATATATATATATATATATATATATATATATATATATATATATATATATAAACAATAATAATGTTTTAACAGTATTTTAATTTGTTTGCATTATTTATAGTTTTTTATATAGTTATTAATACTTAACACTAGAGGGAGCTATAATAAAGAAAGATTTATTAACATTTCATTTATTCACATATATTATAGAAAAAAATTAATTATTTAAAGATTTTAAAACACTGTATTTACGAACGTGATTTTGAGGTTAAAATGTATTAATACATTAAAGTATATATGAAATGAATTTTGTTTTAAAGTAAAGGTTTTTAATGCATGCAGCAGCTTTTTATTGGTTGATTTAAAATACGGAAGGGTATTTAAACAAGATTGATGCGTTGTGATAACATCTGATGAAGTAAGAGACGAAAACGTGTTGTGGATGATTTTATCGTTAATGTGTTTGTGTTTTGGATTACCTTTATTGCTGCAATAAAATATTCCGCGAAGATTTTGCCTGCTGGTGCTTTATGGTGACATTGTAGTGCTGATGAACTGAGATTCAATGTGATAAGTTTTAGAATATGCATATTCTTTATTCTTTTTTTTTTTTCTTTTAACAGTTTTACTTTTTTTTTCTTTTTATTTCCATTACTCTTTCCTCAGTACATTTTCTGGTGACCTTCCATCTTCCCTTCTCTCATTAGTATTTCACCATGTTTATATCTGTCAACAAGAGAGAGATATATGTTATTTAGAAACATATAATAAATTTGATTGTATTATATTTGGTTCTTGCTTGCTATTTAATATTATTACAGTACTATCTTTTGCATTTTTTTCAGCTAAAAACGTAGTATTACAAACCATATATGATCCAGACTCTGTCATTGCCTCACTCATTTGCAGTTATTTGTTCATGTCATTGATACTATTCTGACAATACATCCAAAAGTGTCCCTTTTGTATGCATTTATAACATTGAGCTATACGTTTTTTTTTTTTTTTTTTTGCTGTCCGTCCTCTTCCTTTGCATTGTGCACAATGACACATAGTACACATATCTATTAAATGGCCACAAGCATCACAAAAGAGACATCAGTAATGAACCATAACTTCAACTCCTGCAATATAAATCATGCTAACAAACCATACCATTAAATTCTACAATAGAAGTCACACTAGGTAAATGTTTACTTTACCTTGTTCAGTAGCTAATGTCATAAAATAATCCCATCCTCCAGTCCATAATCTCTGATTATGATTATGTATTTTAACTTTTGCTACATTGTCACAGTCTTTAAATACATTTGAACATCTATTTTATCCACATTGGTTTGAAATTACAAAATAAGTTTACATTTAAACAAACCAGTAGAAGTAGAGCACACATAATGACTCAAAGGCATTTCTTATTCCTCTTCCTTAAATTTAGTGACAATTCAGTGATTCATTAGTTTCAAACAATATATCCCCAAACATTTATTTTCCCAGAAAAATAAAAACCCTAACATCAATAACTGTTACTCATATAGGTAATATCATTGTGTCCCACAGTTCATAATGGTCAATAGTCTTGCTCAATTTATTTTAAATTCTTGTCAAATTCCTTGGTCTAATAGCCCACTGCCTTTCCGGTACATGTTTTTTGCTGCAACCTCCAACTTATTCTGATTCTTCATAAATACTGCAGTGCTAGTCTCAATCCTGTTGAGTAAGTTGCATTTTGTTCATAGTAGCTCCCTCTGATGCAGCTTCGCTGACCCTGGGTTTTGCTTCACCAGCCTACCATGCAGAATTCCATCCTGCATCTTTCCTGACTGGAGGGTTGTAATCAAAGATCCATCATGTATTACTGAGTTTTTCACATCTGCCGATATTGCAAATACATTTTGCTGAAAAACTACTTTTGAATCTTCCAACACTACCTTGCTCATGCCAACACCAAGAATCCAATCCACCATTCTGAAAGTATGCCTTACTCCTCACAGATTCCCTGTGCTAGGAAATGTGAGATGTGAGCTCATTTTCATATGACTGGGTAGGGGTCCTTCATTTATATACAAAAATAATTCTTATTTTGAAAATAGTTGCATACTGACAAATATTTACATATATACAAATATACAAATCTGTTTACACATATTCATAATTTCCTGTAAGATCATGCTGCATTTTCATCCCTATTAGACCCTACTCTTTTTTTTCATAACCACCATCTTAATTTACTTAATTTTGTTGCTGAAATCCTTTTACCATTAAACATGTATTCATTTATTCTTTCATTTCATATAACCCATATAACATAAAATTACTGTTTATCTAGTCTTTTAACATATTCTTTACTTCTATTCTTATAATATCCATATTTAATCATATCCATATTTATTTTATCCACTTATTTTATATTGTCAAAAAAATCTTCTTTACATAAGAGGGAATTCAATAAAGCCTACATGGATTAATTTTCCATGTAGGCATAGTGGCACAGAGCTTACATGGAAGTAATCAGCAATGCAATACAGTACACAGAGCTGAGGGGCATGCACAAGCATGCCAACACGGAAGTGATCATGGCATGTAAATCACCTCATAAGCAGGTGAATTACATGCAAATGAAGATGTAGAGTCATCTAGCAAGCAGATAGGCAGTTGTGCAAATCCTGTGTTGGTGTCAAAAGTGTAGACGGAAATATTCTGTGTACATGAAATTAGAAACTGAACAGGGGGTGTAAAAGCCCTGTGAGGAGATAATAAGTAGCAAAGCAGACACAGATATGTGCAAATCTATGCCCTGTGTGTCCAAAAATTAATGAAAAAAATATTTAAATAAAAAGTTGTTTAATACCCATATGTTTGCACAGCATGCAACAGTGCGCAAACATGGTGTTATGCAAAAAATAATATTTAAAAGTGTAAAATGAAAAAAATGAAATATGTAACAATAATGCATTATAGGGCTTTGCACAGAATATGTACAATGGTAGATGTCTGTGGTTGCTAAGGAGGCAGGTCCTGGAATAGTGTAGTATCCAGGTTGTGGGCATGGATCTGTATGCAAATGAGCTGGGGTTATTGAATAGCAAAAATGGGTATCTGTGGCTGCAGATCAAACCCGTGTATCCACGGAAACATGTTGGTGTCCACATAAGAGGTAGCTGACATCAAAAAGGGGTGTGTCTCTATTTTTTAAAGCACAGTAGCACCTGGTTGCATGCCGTGCCACCGATCTGAGCAGGGGGTGTGTGTCCAGTGTTGCTTAGCAGTGTTTAGCTTTGAGTCACATTTTTAAGCTGGTTTGAGCTGTTCTGAGCATGCCTGCTCATGGAGGTGTGTCTTTTAACTGCTGAGCATTGTTTATATCTGCAGTGCAGGTTTTGCACACTGCGCCACAGTGCTTAGCAAGGAAGGCTGTCAAAAAAAGAAGAAGAAAAAAAAGAAATAGTCTGAGAAAGTTAATCATATATAAATTACTGATGACCCCAGTTCCACCTAAACTGTGCCATTCCAAAACCTCAGTGCTGTACATGGCAGGTAGAATGCATAATAGTTAGCCAATCACACAGGCTGCATCTGCAGCAGAGCACTATAAAGTATGCATACACTTTACAATCTGATTGTCCCCCATATTCTGCACCATTGGAGTACAGACTTGGGAATTTTAACTGAGACAATGCTAGGGGCTGCTGCAACTCTGCTACATCTGTATGTGAGGGATGCTGAGGTCAGTGCTGATGCTGATGCTGACAATAGGCCTAGAATGAGAAGGCAAAGAGTGTTCAGGCCCAGGGTAACCTTCCAGGGGCTACATGAGCTGGAGACTGTAGAGTGCCACAGGGTGGACAGGGACATACTACAAGAACTAACCGAGCTCTGCCATCCTCAAGTCAGACCCAGAGCCAATTGAGGGGAACCCATCCCAATGGAAACAAATGTATGTGTACCCCTTAGGATACTAGCTACAGGTACATTTCAAAGACAAACTGGGCATATGATGGGGGTCTCACAGACATCAGCATCCAGGGTACTCAACCAGTTCCTGGATACCATGCAAACACATTCCAGTGAGCACATTTATTTACCCCACACTCCTGAGGAGAGGGCCAGCAGCATGCATCTCTTCTATGGTGTAGAACACTACCCAGAGGTACTGGGTGCCATAGACTGCACTCATTTCCAGATCAAAGCATTGCCTGGTGAGGATGGTAGAGTCTACGTCAACCACAAGGAGTATTACTCCAACTGACAGGTCATGTGCAATGTCCAGGGCATTATGATGAATGTGTGCACTAGCAGCCCTGGCAGTTATCATGGATCCCATATTTGGCAAGCATCACAACTGTACCAGATGTTTGCTGGGGCGACATCCTGTATGGCCATCTACTAGAACCATGGATGATGACACCTATCAGAAATACACACACACTTACCGAAGAATGCCATAATGAGGCAATTGCACAAACTAGGAACATTATAGAGCATGTGTTTGGGCTGCTCAAGTCACAGTTCCAGTGACTTGATATATCTGGTAGAACCTTGCAGTACTTTCCAACCACATGTGCACAGATGTTCACAGTATGTGTCATGTTACACAATATGATCCTGTGGAAATAGCTTCCACAGGATCACACAGGGAAGGGACATACAGCCACCCACCAGTGCCTAGGTCCACACAGCCACACATACAGAGGGGACTCTAAAGAGGAAACCCCTGAGGCTGTCCCTGTAGGCAGATGTAGGCACGTCCAGTATGCCCTGGCTTTGTCCAAGAGGCAATGCATAGCACATGCACTGACACCCTAGGGCCTGACACCTTACTCTGACTCTCATACATAGTAAAAAGGATGCTAACCACATCACACAACCTGTACCTAACCATGTATTGGCTCTGTACTGTGTGCATTAGACAGACTCAGCTCTGAAACACAGGTCTTTCAACTGCTGCATTCACAAGGTAAGTCACTCTCCCATACAAAAAATGTATGGAGTACTAGACTATTGTAGCATATGTATGGAACTGCTGCATGTATGCGAGGGGACAGATTGGGCTACTGGTCAACTTGCAGATATCTAACAGTCACTTGGGACAACAGTTAATCTGTCCTATACTGAGTGCCCAATAATATTCACCAGGCCATATGGCTGGAAACGCCACTGCATTCTGCAAGGCAAATGCCAAACAGTGGGGTCGTAGGATAGATGCACACCTGTCAATGCCAGAGTCTCCTACCCCCAACACATCTGTGTTCCCATACAAATGTAGTAACAGAGTATGCTTGCAAGGATATATCAGCAGACCATGCATGTCAAGGGCTGTGACATCCAACGTGGCCACATATTTTACCCCAAAACACAGGGGTCAGTGTATGTCTGTATGCTTTTGATAGTGTGAGGAATTAAATCTCTCTCTGCTGGCTGGTGTGGCTCACTGAGCTATGGCCATTAGCAGTGATGCTGGTGTTGATGGTTTGAAGCTGGCAGCATCTACAACTTTTGCATGTGACTTACTCGTACGATTGGAGTCCCACAGACTTTCATAACTTTGCAATATGTTACTGCAAAACAGCTGGGCAAAGCCAGAGAAAATGGAGGGACAGAGGGCCAAACCTACAGACAGACATTATACATTGCCTGAGTAACGTAGACGGTTGCTAGTATAACAGCAGGTTGCAACAGGTCAGATTAGCTGCAAGATGTAAAGGCCATCACTTAAGTGTTTCAGTAGTTAAAAGACTTCACTGCCTGCATTTTACCGTATTGTACCGGAAAACCACAACTGTATGAGGAACAGAGCAGACATATAGGGCAGTAGGCCATAAATTCTGCACAAACATGTACAGGGAGATGTATGTAAACTGTCATCCTGTATGTGGTGTTACAGCATGTACCCCAGTCACATCAAACCTCTCAACCTCTTACCATAACAAATCTGGCCAAAGCCATGAATAAAAGTGGGATACATGCCCAAAACTGGAG
>NC_056732.1:265528942-265581442 GCF_019279795.1 Protopterus annectens | reverse complement strand
GGGACAGATTCAGCCCCTGACAACTCCACATGTGCCTCACTATGGCCACCATCATCAGACCCCACTGGGACACTGACATCAAGTTGTGAGGTGGCTGACTCCAACCCCACATTCACCTGTGAGGAGGTGAGGACAAAATCAGCACATTATTACCTGCACTATTATGTCTGCTAATCTACCAGACTCTTACAGATGAGGAGCCACAACTGCATTACCAGTTACACATCTCATCACTGATCTCACGCACAACACACAAACACACAACATTTACAGACAAGACAGGCCCTTTCGAACATGAACTTCAGCTACATCCAGTGAATTTTGCCAGTACACTACACCTGTGGGATATGCAATGTGACAGTGTATGTGAAATAACTACACATAATTCACAGTACACCTATCCTGAGAATGATATGCCTGCTGTAGTATCACTGCCACAGGTATGTAACATCTCCCTATAGTGAGTGAACATACATCCTGGATTCATTGCTTCCTGTAAAGCAGGCTGCATACTTCTTCATGACTATAGCTGCAAATGTGTTGGTGTTTGTAAAAATACACAGGTGTAATTTTCCATTGCATGCACTGTAGTCAACTCCTCCAATATGGAACATACAACTTTTCCTCTCTGGCTAAGCAGAACAGTTGTGCCTTGGGCTAAATGGCAGTCCTTAATGTTCATATGGTGTATGTATATAAATATATACATATATATATATATATATATATATATAGCTACAGGACCACAGACTCCGGCCTCTCCTGATGTACCTATGAAAATGTGAGGGAGGGGGATTATCAGCAATACCAAATGTTGAACTGTTAGATGGTAAAATGTGCATATATCCACATGTACAGCAGCTAACATGATACTGCTTACATTGCTGATATTCTGAGTATGTGTGCAAAATTGTGTATTAAAACAACCCCATAATGCAGATAAACCTGACACTCATGTACTGGTATGTAGAGCTTGACACAATGTCTGCTACAATATTACACTAGTGAACAAAGTTAGCTTACCTGGATGCGCCTCTGATGTGCAAACTGTGGCACACACCTCCAGGATATATGGGATGATGGATGCCTGGGAGCTGGTGGTTGATTCTAGGTTTGCTAGGAATTCCTCTGTGGCTGGAGGGGTTGTTCTGTTGCAGGCCCTCCACTGGTTCCCTGGCCACCACAGCTCCCCATTGACATGTGGCATTGAGCATATCTGTGGCCCTGTGTCAGACCTGCTCATAAGCTCTGTCCTGATGTCCACTTTTGTTAACTACCCAGACAATGCTTCACACTGGTCACAATGTTGTTGACCCCTTGAAAGCAGAATGTGATGATGCAGTCTGAGGCCATCCAGGATAACAGCATTCTCAACCTCCTGTGATACATTGCTCCTGAACGACAACAAGAGTGGGACACATTACAGGACCAGATACATGGACATCCACTACATACAGACTCTGCACAACCAATTCAGCCTGCACTAGCCTCCACTCCCTCACAAGTCATACCCCACAGTCTATTAACACACTACATGTATGGCTATCACCAAGATAGTAGCAATATTGGGTATGTCCCTGTGTGCTGTGACAGATTCTGCTGTATGGCTTTACACATATCACTGCAGTCTACAGTGGTGTGTCCCCTACATGCACTCTCCCACTAATATGTCATACAGCCACTGTCGGACAAATATCTGTGTGATATTACAACTATATGGGGACAGCCCAGCAACAACAGTGTGCCACAACAACAAACAATGCATACTGCTGTAGTATATTACTTTCTGTGGGCATTCCACCTCCTCACTACACAGATGCTTGTGGACTGTGAGCATGTGCCTCATGAATGTGTTCCTTTTGGCACAAACATGTGAATATCTGACAAATGGTTGGCCATTGATTGATAGTTGTTGTTGGACAACAGGGAATTTGGCTGTCACACACCAGACCCCCTCAGGAAACACATATGCTACAGTAATATCTGTTAGGGTATTCATGGTTTTATGTTGTATGCCAATATGTATCACCTGTCAGTGAGATTGGGCCGGTGTCCTCCCATTACTAATGGCTATGACCGAATCCCTTTTGTACGGGGGTTGACAGGTATGTTAGCCATAGCTCTCAACTAATGAGAAATAAATATCAACAAAACATTTACCTAGCCAGGGTATATCAGGGGCAGTCAGGGACAACTGTAGAATTCCAGCACTATTTATGTGTGGCATTGACAGACTGAGAGGATGTGAATGACAGCACATCATTTGATGTTACTGGAGTGTACACTCTTACTTAGTGTCACTATGTTTAACACAGATTACGCTAGCTTTCCTACAGCAGTCAACCATTGTAGGGGGAGTAACAGGGGCAGAGCTAGGATTTGACTCAAAGCAGAGACAGTTGCGAGGCATCCCTGTAGCTGTTGGACAGTAGAGTAATACCAACATGCCAGTACCATAGGTATGACAGGCCTACTGTAGTAATCTCTATTCCCCAAACTTCCATCCTACCATCTGCATCCCATTATAGGGGACATCTGTTACATACCCGGTAGAGTGAAGTACTCCTTTTTTGAAGTGCTACTCAGAAAATAGCTTGCAAAAACATTGTCCGTGTGTGAAAAACAACAAACAGACCTGTTCCCCATAGGCATGTGATTGGCTTTAGTAGGTAATGCGCATTAACATGTAATTACCTATGCACCAATCTGTGCCTCAGGCTTGCTAATTGCATGCAAAACAGCTGGGTTGCACTTTCATTACCCAATGACATGGTACCTCAGTGCAATATTTAAGGTCTTTATGTAAGCCTTGGCCTCTTTCTTAGACTTTGAGATGAACATTAGTGAGGTGTGGAGACTACAGCATCACAGAGGGTAGGTACAAATACTGTCCACTGTTGAGATTTCTGAGGTATGTCCACGGTTTTGCATGATATGCTTGGACATTGTCCCATGACATTTTGATTATCTGGCAGTTCAGTGATAAACATTGTGGGTTGAGGTCAGTAAGGAGAGGGAGACATGAATGTGAGACATCATATCTGTCAGACTATGCATGCTGATGCAGTAGCTGATAATATATCACTCACTAGCTTTGTATGGGGCAAATAATGAAACATGTCCCTGTCACTGGACCTTTACCCTGCCTTCCCTTTATGTATGGTTGTGTCTGGATCCCTTGTTCTAGGGGGTTGTGAGGTATGGTAGGTCTGTAGCAGCTAGCTTAAAATACAGATCTGTATGCTCCAGGCTGCAGGTGCTTCTGCAGCCTAGGACACATAGGAGGGAGTGTGAACTTTTCTGAGGAGAGAAAGCCGCACGTGTAACTGAGGCAGTAGTGTCAGCTGTGTCATCACAGCAGAGCCAGGTTAAGGGTATCCTTTACAGTTCAATTGAAGCATGTGCATAAGGTACATCTGTTATGTAACAGTGCCAATCACAGAGTAGTAGGCAGTATATAGTTTGGCTATACAAATATATGCAGTGTGTCCCTACCTGCAGGCCTTTGACTTGCAAGCATGGGTAGCAGTTAATGCAGTAGTAGCAACCTGTGTAGGTTAAAATTGCATGACTTAGCCATTACTTGCTGTGCTCACAAGAATGTAATTAATGTGCAACACACTGTTTTTGAACCCAGGACTGTGGGTGGCAAGATATGCTACATGGAATGCATTTAACAGACTGAGCTATTAAATCAGTGCTGCAGCAGGTGTATTCGCAAGATATATGTACATACATACATACATACATACATACAGTCTGTGACACACATCTGCATACATCATTATGTGCATGGCTTTCAAAGGCAGTTGTGCAGCAAGGTCCCAGTTATACACATGTACTTTGCCATTTCTGCCTTAGCAGGTGTGTTTAAAGATGTTTCTGATAAAAGGGAAAAATTACCTGCTATCATACCTCTCACACCCTTAGAGGAAGAAATCTGGACAAAGCCATAAATAAAAGTGGGACAAAGGCCCCAAAATAGGGATTCTCTTTAGATATTGCCCCTACAAACTTAGAATGTTGATAGAATAACATGTTTTGCATTAGCATGTGTTTTCTGAAGGGTATGAAGTATGAAACTCAAATGTCTGTCATGATATTCTAATGTCAATCTTTGATGACTTGCCAGTACTTTGCCAGAAAAATACAATTTTATGAAAACTGGGCCAAAAGACAGGGGGCAAATCTCTGGACATTATACAGCAATCTATGCATGTCTGCTATCCCAGGCCTTACATACCTCCATTATTATTTATTTGGCTGTGTACTGGTGTAGTGTTTGCATCACAGTCCCAGGTACACTCCCATTTCCCATTATATGTACTTGCAGTCTGTTAATGGCAATCAGTACATTTTGCTGGAAAAGCCTGTTTTAGCTCAGAGCTAAGTGGCCTAGTGGGCTATTGCCCTATGCTGCAGTTGACAGGGCCTGGGTTCAAGATGTGGCAGTGGTGTTTATTTTGCTGATGTGCCTAACACTGTGAGAAACACATAAGACCATTAAGGCATTTTTAAGCACTGTTAAGTGGGTTTGCGTGACATGCATTTTAGCTCTGCACAATCCTGCACTAAAAGTTATTAAAGAAAAGAAAAAGGGGGTGATAGGACAGTAGAGAAATGGGGGCAAGTAGGGGGAAAAACATACTGAAAGGCAGGTAGAGTTGTGCAGGAAAGGTGTAGGAAAGGACCATAGCTTTCAATTTCTTGTACAGCAATAGCTGTGCAGGTTTTACAGAATGTGTACATGAATTTGGAGCCTCACACCCCAGAGAGAGGTGAGGACAACATAAATGTGTTAATTAATTTCATAATTAGTTGTGTCCGGTGGACAGGTGCAAAATGGAGAGATATGTATGGGGCAATATTTTTTACTTTGTGGGACAGGTGCCAACTTTTCTTTTTTAAGGAGACAGTGGAATGTCCAGGGAGGGATGTAGGTACATGTAGGTAGTTAAGTTGGGTAGGAGAGTTTGCATTTTCAGACAGACAAGACAGACAAGACAGCTGACAGGGGCAGTGTGTGACACATGAGGAAGGTAAACACTTTGGACAGGGAGGGTGTTGTGGAATCTGAGGTGCATGTAACTCTAGACAGCAGTAGCTTAACTGAGATCCCCAACCATGGGCAGTAGGCACTGATCTTTCACTACCCCAAAGGTGGCTGTGCTGGAGGCTGGGCACCGGGGACAGCAGGGCCCATCAGGTTGTCCAGTCTGCCCTCAGTCCATTGCAGGTGACATTCATAGCTCCTATGAACAATCCTGCACACCATGGCTGGTACTTGATCCTGGGTGACAACCCTCCCCTCCATCCCTGCTCCCAGGGAGTGACCCTGTCCCCTGAAGCGGTTCCACCCGAAGCTGCTACAGGAACAGCAGAAAGTGCAACACCAGCTTGGGTCCCAGGCATGCTGTGACCAGGTGCCATGTCTGACTGAAGTAGGTTAGGCGGATCAGCAGGAACTGGCCTACCCTGATGTGCTGTGGTTATGCAGGTAAACCAATACATACAGGTGAGTTATAAAGAAAACCATTGTTAGTAATAACAACATGCCCAGAACAATGGAAATAACCCCATTACAGTTCAATGCATATTATGTGAAAGATGACAATAAATAACAGAACAGTCAGTATATTAATAGCATGCCAGTAACAGTTACAGCGTAAGACCAACAGAACAGGTAATTCAACAAGATATGTTAATAAGCAATTATAGTAATACATAGCATTAATAAAACACATGCACAAAAATAAAGTTTATGGAACAACATATGTTAATAGTAAATCATAGCCAATATATAACAATAATAAATATACGAAGATAAGGAGTTGGAAGAGAGAGAAATACAGTCCATTAATACCATTATGGGCTATATAGTTGACAACAGTAATGCTATCTACTGTACAGGTCTGTCCTTTCTTTATGTGTAAATGTGCCCTATAGCTTCTGTAGTGCATCTGTATCACTTCATAAAGTATGTAAATATTGAACGTTTACATCATTGAATATTCACATACTTGAAGAAGTTATTCTGGGGGGGTGCATAGTCCCCCACACCCCCCGCTAAATATGTATTCCTACTCAGAGACTGAAAGGGCAAAAATCCTGATCTTCACTGTACTGCAAAAAAAATTCACAAACTTCGATTACGTGAATATTGGATGATGTAAGTGTTCGATATTCACGTACTCAAAGTGGTAGGGAACCGCTGGTAGCATCTATATCACTTCATTGAGTACGTAAATATCGAATGCTTACATCGTCGAATATTCACGTACTCACCCCCCCCCACTAAATATATATTCCTACACACACATACATACCGCTCAAGCTATCCGCATGGGGCACTATGGGCCAAGCAGTAACACTTGCAAGTACACGACTACAAAGAAGACTTGCACATCAGGTGGACCTATATAACTACCATGGTATACTGTGGGCTGATGTACTCTTACTTTGCTATCGACATATAATCATGTCAATGATAGATCTGTGACAGAGGGATTACGCAACAGTAATTACATTCCTTGACAGCGTGACACTTGAGAGACATGCATGTGTACAGTAAAGAAGAAACAACAGGAACACCAACAATCAAAAAATCTTGGATCCAGAAGAAATAATGGTATGGATCCTATCATCTCCCACACTGACAACGGATGAAGTCAGTGTGTTGAGAAAAGGACTTTCTTTTATTACAAGTCAGAATGTGGATTTTACAGAGGTAATTTTTTACTTAAAATTATTTACTAGGAATATCACACTAAAACTGAATTATAACTTTAGTGAGAATATGGAAAATGTGCAATTATTTAAAAAAATGAGTATTTATGTATCACTACTTAACCCAGTTATTAATGCTTTTGAAAGGTTGTGCATTAATGACACGCAGAAAGTGAATGACAATGTTAAAACTAGTAAGCATAAGAATTATAACTTAACAAAGAATGTATATTTAGCACTTAAAGGTTTGGAAGATAATCATAACATAATAATAAGACCAGCAGATAAAGGAGGCTCAGTAGTGATTTATGATACAGAATGGTACCAGAATGATATGAAAACTATGCTGTCAGATGTCCAGTTTTATTCTATTGTAAATGGGTACAAGGTTCAAAGTGTTATGAAACATATTAACATGATTTATATGGACCTTTTTAGAGAAAGTAGAATTGATAAAAGTTTGTATGACTATTTAATTGTGCAACACCCCTTATTACCTTTAATTCAAGGGTTACTTAAACTTCACAAGGACTCCTTACACCCAGCACTATGACCTATAGTAGCTGGGCAAGGATGGTCCACAGAACCGGCTTCTATATACATAGAGAACATTTTATGTCCATTATTGAACAACATAACAGATATTCTAAAAGACACAAAGCAATTATTGAATGACTTGTTTGTTTTTAGTGACAACTATGGAAACTGTGAAAATGTTTATTTAGTAACCATGGATATCACATCACTATTTACATTGATTCCTAACAACCAAGGGTTGAAGAATGTAGAAATGTTTTGTAAGTCTTATACAGAATTTATTGATGAAAAAATACAAGTTATTATGATGTTGTTAAGAATAGTATTAGAGAATAATATGTTCATGTTCAACGATACTATTTACTGGCAAAAGCATGGCGCAGCTATGGGCACACCTTATGTCAATAGCTACGCCAATGCTGTTCTGGCCATGTGGGAAGATGAATATATAATGAAAGGTAACTATAAACAATATATTCTGTTTTATCGTAAGTTTGTGGACGACATTTTTTTGTTATCAGGTGGAACACAAGCACAATTCAAAGAATTGTTTGATTATGTTAATAATTCTACAGAGTATTCAAAATTTTCTGTTGACATCTCAATAGAAGAGGTTCACTTTTGAGATGTTATGATTAAGAAAAACATAAAAGGAAAGTTGTACACCAAACTTAACAAAAAAGAATGTCATTGCGACACTTTTGTTCATAGAACAAGCATGCACCCTTCATATATATTTAAAAGTATAGCACACAGCCAGCTACTTAGGGCATCTAGACTTAGTGCTAGAACACAAGATTTTGAGCAACAAGTAGAATGGATTAGTCAACACTTTTTGGAGAGAGGTTATGATGGGAATGAAATAAAATGAACAAAATAAATAGTTACTAAATGAAGAGAAGGTACTGCCAAGCCTTATTTTTCAAGGAGAAATAACATGCCAGTGTAAGAAGTACATAGTAAGAAGTTAGAGATCAAGACAAGATTTCCTATTTTTTTATTCCAATGACACTAGATTATACAAAATATAAAAGAGAAACACTGGGAGGTCTTAATGACAGATAAAGAAATTAGATCCTTACTCTACCCTAGACCAAAATTTGCCCACAAGAATATGCGTTAATTGAAAAGGAGATTATGTTACTTTAGGAGTGACACTGAGAGAGTAAAGAAAGTACAGACATGACATTGGGGAAAATGTTCCATGTGCAAATATATTAATAGTAATAATGAGTTTCTACATCCAGATACAGGTAAAAAAGTATGTTTTTGATTTTTTAGCCCCATGTGCTTCAGAACACATTCTTTATTTAGCTCAGTGCACAATATGTTCTTGTTTTTATGTAGGAAAAATGGACAGAGCTCTTAGAGACTGGATTAAAGAACATATGTATCAAATACAAAAGAGAAGTGACACTAGTGCATTATCTAAGCATGTTAAAGCTAATAATGATACACATATTTTTTTTTATTTTTAGTAGTGGGTAGAATATATGAAAACATGAGGATGGGTGACATTAGAAAAAGAACGGAACAACTTGAGGCAAAATGGATTATAAGACTTGAGGCAGACTCTGGCCATGGGCTTAATGACAGGATACCAGTAAGATCCAATCTTAAAGGAAGACCTTTGAACAAATGAATTATGTAATTATAGGTAGTTCTTGAATGAAATGTTTAAAATGTTGTATTATATTATATATTTGTATATGCATACATATATATATGTATATAGATTTTTGTACTTTGTAGAATTTTATATTTATATTTTATTAATATGTATTTTTTATAAATTGAGCTTTTATTATTGGAATGAAGTGAATTGGTTTAGTTATGATTACTGTACTGCTTTCTAATGGAATGTACATATTAGACATGAGATGTTTCTTTAAGATAATAATGTTTAATTATCTTATTAAGAGTATAAAAGACACATTGTAGATAGTATGGATTTGTATCTGAAGAAGCAGAAGTTATCTGTGAAAGCGTTTATACGTTTGTTGTCTAATAAAGAATTTTAGAACTGAAACTACCTGCCTGTTCTTGGACCACTGGTGTGGTTACAAATGTTTGCAATTTTGTATTTGGTGGTCTAAGGCTCCTAGTAAGGACGGTTCTGTGTTTTTGTCTTGTTATGTTAAAATGTTTTAGTATTATTGCACATATTTCCTTTATTTTATGTATTAATAGCACATTCGTGATAATGATTTTAACAATCTGTGACATCTGAACAAACAATTACTTACACATAACATGAGCTATCTCACCCATTTACCTGTAGTTGCTGTGGATTAATTATGTGACTAATACTGTAATATTACTGACAGGCATGGGGATAGAACCCAATAGCAGTGACTGCATGGGATATGTGCGTCACATGTATTAATTGGCTGCAGCAACCATTACAAGACACTCCAGGGATACAGCCATACCAGGATTGGACATTTTATTTCTTTTATGTTAATATATTGTATTATTATTGCACATATTTCCTTTATTTTATGCATTAATAGCACATTTGTGGTAATGATTTTAACAGTCTGTGACATCTGAACAAACAATTATTTACACATAATATTAGCTACCTCACCCATTTTTCAGTAGACACCATGCAGAGAATATCAGTCATCATAACATATCTGACTCAGTAATTTTTTTCAGTACACAGCACTGAATTTGATCCCTGGTCTGTGTGTGGCAAAATTTACTTCACCCACAGCATTTAACAAACTAAGTTACTGAGTTACTGCTGAAATCTGACTGACTTATATTTGCCTAGAGCTCACATGGAAACAAAATATGACCTGGTACTAATACTACAGTGTTATAGTACACTGCAGTGACACTTAAACACACATGCATGAAACGCAATCATGACAGAAATACTAGGTAACTTATACATTACTAATTAAAACGTAAATGTATACAATATATTGTTACTGGGTTGAAATATCAGCTCTAATTCCACAAATATTGCACAACATTTTATTGCAGATACCTTCATGCATTTACTGGAATAGTTTCTAGTTTTTCCTTGCATAACAGTTAACATTGTACAGCTGTAATTCCACAGTTATTGTACTACAAATGTTTTGTACATAAATGGTTCACGCCCTACGCTTTCTGTCTTATTTGACTATAGCTAGCATAATACCGCTGTACTCGATACACTCCCTACGCAACCTGGCCAGGCACCCTGCATGTTCCGCCGACATTGCGAGCTCTCTCCTCTGCAGCTGTTGGGAGACAAGAACACCATTATGCATACCAGTTTAGCAGACATTCAAGATTAAATATTGGTGAAACACAGGAAAACATAGTAACATATATGTGGAACATTGCCCACCCAGAATTCTTGGACCGAGGTGTCCAATACAGCCCCCTTCCTTTTTTCAGGTCGTCATGGTGGTGATGATGATGCTCACCTGTGCGGGGGATGCCAGTAGCACTGATGAGGTCCCCTGCCAGCCCATCCCAAGTCTCCACTTTGTATTCCAATCACCTGTAACCTGCCTGCATGAGCCAGTCTGCATGTTTTTACACAAAGAGTCTGACCACAACCCTGAACTCTTCAATGCCCCACCGCTGCACCCAAAAGTGTGAACCATCTCCAATGCCTGCCATTGTATCTTTCAGAGAGAGAACTCCAATGGATTGTGGTGTATTCCTGCCTGTTGAGCTTAACATAGCTTCATATAACCCTTTTCCCCTCCTTTACTTGCCATTTGGAAATCTTTAAAAATGCAGGATGTCAGTTGGCACAATGAAAACCACTGCAGCTGAGCTGAGCAGTGCTTAAACTGGCAATACTTAGCAGTGCCTAGCAGTGCACAAACCAGCTAAGCACAGCCAAGCAGTGCCTAAACAGAGATTGTTCAAGCAGTGCTTATTATGGCTTATTATGGCTTAGCAAGGTTTAGCAGACCTTAGCTGAGCGCAGCAGATCATGAGTTAAAAATATTTGTCATAAATTGTATTTCAAAAATAGTTGCTTAATTTCCCTTTCATGTATTTAAACCCCGCATCCACTGCACATATGGCTGTAACTCTATCCACTTGGCTATGTGGATATCTGGAATGCTGCTATACATTTACATATACCTCTGAGCCTTGTTTAAGCACCATGCCTTGCCACACAAACCTGCTAAGGAATGCTTAAACTTGACCTTTGAATCAAAAATTAAATGCATCTGTTTTTTATTTTTAGATGTCTGGCACATGTCAGTTGCTGCACTCTGCTCCATGCTGTGCAAACTTAAAAAAAATAAATAAATACATTGATATCATGCACTTGGGCAGTGCAAGGGGTGTGTTACTCATTGGCAGACACAGTTAGTCACACACACCCTACACTGCTTCAATAACTGTCTTCCATGGCTCTTCCGCAGCAATGTGCCATCATTAATATGCAAGCGTATACAACTCATTTTACACCACTTTTCATATGTATCTCTTGGCTTAACCAGCCATTTGAAAGTATTTTTACTTTATTATTACTTTATGCTGATATACATAACTTCCTAACTTTCTCACATAAATTCTGTCATTATTACCCAAAAGATTTCATGACCAATTGTGTCAAATGCCTTCTGAAGGTTTTGTGGCATGATTT
This sequence comes from Protopterus annectens, assembly GCF_019279795.1. Classification (NCBI taxonomy): domain Eukaryota; kingdom Metazoa; phylum Chordata; order Ceratodontiformes; family Protopteridae; genus Protopterus; species Protopterus annectens. Next base: position 265,569,567 of record NC_056732.1, on the reverse strand, counting down.
TTGCTTTATCTTTTCTGTTCATAATATCACCCAAATTTTCTCTAACAATCATTAATAATTCTTGAAAGCAGTTCCTCTGTATACTATATGTGCTATCTTCCATAATACTTTGCATTTTAGTTTCAGATCTATTTTATTATTTCCATAAAGATCTTATAATCATTATTATTATAATCATTATTATTCAATACTATTGGTCTCTAGTTTTTTAATTCTCTTCTATCTTCCTAATTTCATATGAATTTAAGAATTCAACTGCATAATTCTTTTTACATAAAACCTTCATTTAACCATTCATTCAGAATCTTTGAAAAAAAATATTTTTTGCCAGTCCCTTAATTTTTTTATATATTTCATACCCTATTCCATCTGGGCCTGAACCTGAATCTATATTTACTTGTCCTAATACTTTATCTATCTCCTTTAAGAAATCCTTTCCAACTCTTTATTCTCTTTTACAGTTAACTTTTTTAATTTCCATGTTTTTCACTACCTTCTTTTTTCTTTAAACATTTTTATATATATATATATATATATATATATATATATATATATATATATATATATATATATATATTGTACTACACTATTCATAGTCATTTCCTGATTTGCTTCTCTTTTATCCTTTACATTTTTTATTTCCCTCATTACACTATCATCATCCTTTTCTAATCTCATTAAGTAACTCAAATACTTCTATTTTTCTTTCTAAAAAATATTTTTGCTTATATAAAAATTCTTGTATTTTTTCTTGGTTTCTTTTATATAATTATTTTTCTTTATCAAAGTAGTTTCTATCATTATGTTCCAAATCTTCCAATGCATCATTATATGTTATTTTATATTTCTCTTTCTCTACTTTTCTCACATCAGATTGCCATTGTAACAAAAATATATATTTTTTCCTTAAATATCATCCACCATTCAGACCAATTGTTATGAAATGCTCTCATAGTAATATGATATTTTCATAACTGTATTACTAATCTCTTTCTTTCTTCATGGCATGCTTTCCTTTTTATCCTTTTTATCCCTCTGCCGTCTTTATATGCTCATTGTTTCCATTTATCTCCAGCCATATTGCAAGATGCTCAGTAAATCCTGTTTCAGCTACCTCCCCTTCACCTATAACGAAACCTACTGATACTAGAAAATAATCTGTTTCAGTTCTATGCATAACCCTTTTGTAAGTCTATGATTTTTTTTGTCCCACAGTTTCAACTTAACACATCTTATAAAATCTAAATTTTTTTTTGTATCATTTCTTTCTTTTTATACTTTCCTCTTAAATCACAATTAATATCTCCAGTTATTATAATATTTATATTTATCACTACATAGTCTGATGAAATAAGCTTTCCCTTTCTTTTCAGTTAGTATAAGCATATGTTATAATTCTGTATACTTGTTCTCTCAGTTTCACATCCACAGTGGTTGATCTCCCCATTTTTGATAATGTTACATTTAATATCTGTATTTCAACAGAATACAGCTATACCAAAACATCTGTCATTTCCCAAATTCCAAATTATCTTTCTTCTACATAGATTCTCTGTTAGGAATCTTTTTTCATTTGTTAAAAATCTTGTGTTTTCTAATATAATTACACCTACATCACATGTATTACACCACTCCAAAATTCATATTCTTCATACTATATTCATAATACTATTAATATTTACAGAAAACACTCTAAAACGTTAATTTTCCCTTTTCCTCACATTAAGAGTTTCATACACTCATAGCTAATTACTAGGATAGCTTTCTTAATAGGCCATGATAAGCCTAAGAAATTTCCTTCCTAAAGGTTGGAATCAAATATTGTACCTTGTGTCTGTGGGCCAGACCCTTAATCATTATACCAAGCCTCAATCTTTAGCGTTATATATCCTTTGTCATCCATTTCCTTTCTTTTTTTTTTTTTTACTTTTGTACTTATCCCTTTAATTTTTCTTTTTTCTGTCTTTTACACTTTTCCCAATAGAATTCTTTTTCCCTTTACTATCTCTGTTTGTCTTCTTCATCACTTATTTCAGAACCTTCTTCTATGTGCTCATTATTATTTTTTCTCATCTACTTTTCTTCTATTTCTACTTTCTAAAATGTTGTCTCTTTGTTCAGTCTCTTCTCTTTCTTTCTCTTTTTCCTTGCTATTTTCATTTTTGTAATCCATTGATAAATGTTCAAGTTGTTACATTTATAACATTTTAATTCAGATTTTTGCATCATGTATTTCCCCCAAAATATAACATTTTTATTTGTCACAGTTACTTCCCAAATATCCTTCTTTTCCACAAAAATGTGTTTTGGGTTGTCCCCAGTATATTATAACACCTCTATTTCCCTCCATATTTACCATGCATATTATATGTATAATGTTTTGTCTTTCTGTTTTTAACACAATATTACAATCTCAGCCCCCAGTCTTAAACGTTTGCAATGTCCAGTACTTCTTTACATAGCATTTCAAATGTCCTTTCAAGGTCTCACTTTCTACCTCTGTTCAAAATTGTACATGAATCTTCTTTTTGTTTCTCTGTTAAATGCTTTTTATCACATCACAATTCTATGTGTTACAGTTTTTCTTTTTTTCATATTCTTCAAGAAAATTTTCCATTGGAAAAAAAAGAGTCTCAAATATAATGTTACAAAACATCTCTTTGTTAATAACAATACATGCTCTTACATAATGTGCTTTTACATCCAAAGAAACTATTAAATTGTCCCAGACTTCATACCTGTTCTTTTCTCTGTCTTGTTTACTTTGAATCCTTGACGTGTACTTCTCTTTTTCATTTTTTCAGCTCTCTTCTCTGCTACTCCACTTTTGCCTTGTTTTACTTTCTCTGCATATATTTTCTTTTCTGTATCACCACTGTTGTTCGGGATTGTCTCTGCTTTCTCCTTTTGTATTTTCTTCACAATGCACCCCAGGAAATGTCTCCTTCTTTTTCTGGTTCACTATGCACCACAGTTTCTTTAAGTAAATCATCCCACAATCCTCCCAACTAGAGGGCTGTAATTATACATCCATTATTTACTGACTTATCTCCATCAAACAGGTTTCTTTGAAACAGTTCTTCATAATCCTGCACACATTCTCTGGTCTTGACATTTGCTTTCTCCTTCATTTTGTTCACTACTCCATCATCTCCTTCTCTCTCCATGTTCCTCCCTGTTTCTCAGTACCACTTTTCTGCCTGGAATGGAAACAGGAAATGCTTCTCCAAAATGGGTCCCACTCACAGCAAGGACAAGTAGGTTTTTTTTTTGCTATAGAACATAACTTAAATACAATACTTATTATTTACATATTTACATTATATACAGATACATTCTATATCTTAAACACTTCCCCCAACCAAAATCGTATCCATTCCAAAATCTTCACTAATACCCATTTTCAATTGAACTTCATTTCATTCAGTCCTTCAGTCCATATTGTTCATGAAATATAAAATATTATTCTGTCCATCTTCTTGCCTCTTCCTTTTTTTTTTTGCACCATAAACAATTCAATCATATCCATATTGAATTGTTCAACATTTGTAACTAATGACAAGTAAGGGAAGTTCCTCATTGCCTTAGCCACATTTCACCTAATAGTATATAGATCACTTTGGGTCTGTTCTGAAAAGAGGCTGTTAGGCTAATTAGACTAACCCCATCAACAAAAGGTAGCTAAATAAAATAAATTGAAAAATGTCAGTAAATGCATATTCTATTAGATATCTGAAATTTGTATGTACTTTTTTGTCTTCTTAACAGCTGTACTGCATCTCTATAGAATACAACTCACTGCATGCTCTAGTAGCTTGATTTAGAGAAAAAAAAAGTTTTGAAGTCACTTTAACCACACAGATCTATTTAATCAGGGATGCTGCTTTTGTCTTTCAGTTTGTGACTTTTGGAATAATGCTAACTTGAAGAATAAGCTTAACCAAGATTTTTATATTTTCTACTTTATTCGCACTTATGGATATGGCAATCAATATTTAAACCTGAAGCAAGAAAATAATTTTATAGAACTGCAGAGAAGAGAAAATGGAGCCTACATTCACAGTGCCACTAAACTAAAGCACTCATAATTTGCATATTTTCACAGATACTTGATATTGTTATTATGGTAGCTAAGCTACAGTATTCTAGAGAAAGGTATAGGAATAAGACTATTTAGATGCAGTTAAACTAATTTTTGTTGGTGACTATCTAGTTAAAATATGTTCTTAATTTTTCTTAATTTCTTTCTCGCCTACATTGTTATAAAGAATATGAAAATGTGATTATTTTCCTTAAGGGATCAGTAGCTAGATAATAAACTGAAACTCAATTCAGTTTGTTTGCTCATTATTACTTCTTTTAAAATCCACCTCATTTTTAATTCTTTTAAAATCCACATTTAAGAAAAAATCATGATATGTCTCCTGGTATATAGCAATAATAAGTCTGCTCATGAAGTTTACTGAAAATGTATCTGGACTATCCTTATTCAGCTGAAGGTATTCTACGTAACATGGCAGGAAGTGCATTTCAGTCTACCAGCATTAAAAATAAGTTTCAGTTCTAACATAAATCACGTGTGGACACAAACCCCTACCACACACACACAAACACACACAAAGGCATACTCATGTAAGCACATGCATTTGTTGCTTTAAAATATCTACAGAGTTAAATAAATCAATAAGGCATGTTCTTGACTTTTTAATGCAAGTCTTTTCTGTACACATATTACTATCGTAAGAATGTCAGGTAATTCAGTAGCAGTCTATGTGATTGACCTAGATCAGTTATGTCATGATGCCTCACAAACAAATGCCAACAAGGTCATATCTAACAAAGAAAAATGTTTAACTCTTTTTATTGTATCATGTTGGTTGTGCTATTTTTAAAATAACTATATGGCATTTAGCAATAATTGGAATTCATGCTATGTTAATTTGCTCTTTAACTGAGCACATGTATGTAAAGATTATTCAGTTTATTGTGACTATATGTGCTGTCATATACTTATTCTTTCCTTCACTGACAGAAAAAAGCAGGAAGATATCTTTCTTGTGAAAGTGGATTTAGTGTTAAAGAGTTTTTTTTTACTTGTGATATGAGCATCACATCTTGATAAATATGCTGCACGTGGACATTAACTTCAATGTTATAGAACTGAAAACATGCAACTAGCCATTAAGGATTAAAAAAATCAAGAGCACTTTTATTTGCTTTTTGTGAGAGCATGTTAAATTTCACAGCAACATAATGTAAATAATCATGTTATATTAATCAGAAAAAAGCTCTGGATATAATTGTGCAAGTTTCTTTATTGCAATTATTGCATACAATTTTTAAAGAAAACTGCACCCAGAACTGAAGTGATGATAAATACAAAAGAATGTAAATATTTGAATGATGAGCAATGGGTGGGCTCATTCAGAGATAATGGTTGTTGAAACTCTTGGAGTTAGCTGATTAGCAATCATGTGCTTACAAGTGCAAAGATTAAAAGCACGACTTGCAAATATATTCATAATTAGTGAGGGGACCAGGTCTGTGTTTGGGACATGATTAGCTAGCAATCAGTAAAGAACAAACTGATTATTAGCTGTTCGTTCTTTTCTGTCTTAAGGGATTCCACTCTGTGGTTTAATTAATCCAAGCTTTAAGTTCTTGCATCTCCATTCAGCAACATTTTTATGATAATATGTGATTCATTGCATGAGAATGCAGCTTCTTCTCTTTAATCATATGTTTTGCATTTATGCAGTACATTCTTTGATTAGTTTATTCACTGGATTAGTTTCTGACAAAAATATGGATTATGAAAGTAGATGTCACATGCATTATAAAGTAAAATGGAGATCACTAAAAACATAGTTGATAAAATGTATGCTTAATTAATGAATAAAAATAATTTCTGCTGAATTAAAACATCAATATTTGTATACATTTTAGTGATAAAAATGTAATATTATAAAACTTTCCATTTGGGAATATTCATTTATGAAATATTATGTTTGAAAGGTTGATTTTTAACTTTTTCCAGTATATTACATGGGAAAGAGGAAATAAGAGTTTAGTTGATCAGATGTATTGCAGATTGTTTAATTAATGTATATTATACATTTTGAAAAAGGTATCTGTAAATATTTGCATGCATCAGCTTTTTACATACTTTTTCTATACAGTTTTATTCTCCTTATTAAAATGTACTAGTCATTAAGTCAGCAGCAATGTAATAGTGTGATATTAGCTAATCATTCCTTTAGCACTAAAAAGCCAGGACCATCTGAATCATGCATTATGCATATCCAGACAAATTAAGAAACCATTAAGAATTAAGGCTATATGGTAAGACGTTCAAGCTGTATTGGCAAAGTAAGTGAACCTGATAGTACACAGAAATAAAATACATTAGCAGATAACTAAGTGATTAAGTCCAGTAACAAAGAGAAATAGATAACTGTTGTGGATGAAGCTTGCAACATGACCAGACCAGGGTGGTCCGTCTAATTATACTAAACTATTAAATTCAAAACTGCTGAGAACTTTTTATCCTTTAGCTCGGATAATCTGGTGTCTGTCTAAAACATATGTTCAGCAGTGTTAAAACACAGGAATATTTCTAGCAGAGAGTCAGTCAACAATTAAAATGAAGTTCTGCATGCAACTGATGACATCTTTTAAAGTATGCTTCAATTCTTAAACTATTAAAAGTGAAATTGATTTGACAGCAATGAATCAACCATAAAATGAAGGCCTAACACTGCATACACAGAAAGTACAACATTAACATAAATGTACATGTACATCATAAGGATCATCGCTAGGGCTGTCATTCTGAGGATGGTGCCCATCACTGACTAGAATTTACTAGAATTTTCAGGAGTTACACATCCCCTAACACTTAGGATTGCATTTTTGAGCATTAGCAATTACATATCAGCTGGGACAAAGCAGGAAAAAAAAAACATGCACTCATTCCAGTTCTTTTGTGGTTACTGAATTAAATGGTTACTCTTTGGATTTTACAGTGTCATATGATATTTTTACTTTGCTTTAGCATAGTATGTACTCTAAGAAAGTTATCAACATGTGGTGATGGACCATCTAAATCTGTTAAGTAGCAAACAACAGGTAAACATGGGACATTTTTAATTGATGTAATTCCCCACCAGACAGTTTTCCTAGACGTTGAGGAAAAGCCTATTTAAGGTAACCCAGGATATGTATTAGACCCATAATTAAAAGAGATAACCGATGGTTTGACTTCATCTTAGAGAAAAAAAAGAGTCATTACAAATTCAGGTTAAATCTGTATTAATATGTTACTACTACTACTACTACTACTAATAATAATAATAATAATAATAATAATAATAATAATAATAATAAATAGATAAATAGATAAACATAAGGTGAGACTTCATTCTCTGGACTTTGGTCCTCAATATACCAGGTCATCAGTTGGTGTGCCACAGTTTTCTTTCTTGCAAGGACAGATATTTCTCCTTTTACACATTTTTAACAATCTTGTTGATGATATCAAGGGACCATATGCCTGATGGCAGTGAACAAAACACAAACCAATGATTTTGCTTGGGGAGCAGATGTCTGTTCCCCTGTATATCAGAAACATACTATTCTTTCTCTGTTGCATCCAATTTTAGGACAAGTCCAAATCTTCACCTTCTAGGAAAACAACAAAAAAAAAAGAAAAGGAGGGAGCCTAAAACTTGGACATCAGAAACATAGAGTAAAGAAGACCTTGACCTCGCAGGATGAATGCCAATCCACTGAAAACAATCTTGGTCAGCATAAAAACCCAAACAAAAATGGAGAATATATTTACAATAAACCACAAGGAAATTCTTTTTATGGTGGGGTTAAACCCCCCTGTGTAGAACACCCACAACACATTTTAAACTTATATATTCCAATTCCAAGATCACATAACAGTGGAAAAAGATTAAAACTCCAGTATCACTGAAAATAGTTACAACACACTTCCCCCAATGTTTTACATTGACTGAAACTACTCTTGATCTATTGACAGGAACCCCAACATTACATATTTGGATCAGAATTCCTCCTCTCCCTTGGTTTGTGACAGATTATGGCTACGATGATGATGATAAAGAAGGTTGTTCATATTTAGATTATTCTGCAGAGAACATCTTTCAATGATACAATTTAATTTCATGAAGGATAATTTTAAATGGTCTGCAAGAATACTTTTTTTCTTTTCCCCAGTAAACAAAGAAATGCAAAGTATTTAAAACTAGGTCAGCCTAAAGTCTCTAGCTATTCTACTATTCCAACCTGTATGCATTCCATCCCTTATATCCTTCTTGAAGTGTGATAGGAGAAAACTGTCACCTTATTAGCTCTTATAAAGAGTTTTTTTTAAGTACTCGAAGAGTACAATTATTATCTGTAAGAATCCAATAAATGATGCAGCAAGCATTGAATTATTTGAGTCCCATAAGTGATCAGGAATCAGGCCTGGACTAAGGATTTTGCCAGCAGACAAAAACAGGGCTCTTTATTATTTTGTTAGAAATGTCTATATTTCAGCTATAATACATGGCAAGGCTTTGAATTAGGAGGCAAATATGGCACAGTTCAATGTTCATGTTTTGATTTAAACTGGCAATTTGATTAAGTGAAATGGAGATGATAGCATAATAAATTTCAAAATTGATACACATATTCATTTAATATTGTACTAATGAAATGAGGTTATGGTGCTGGTGATGCTTATTTTAAAAATGCTGCCTGAGGTGCTGTTATTAGGAAACACACTTGGCTAAGAACTTTAGTTTTTTTCTGGTGATATAAAATCAGAATTCTGAATGATTGATAAGGTTTTTCATTTTAGCTTGCCACTTTAGAAAGAAGAAAGCATTGTAGAACATAAACACATATGTTTCATCAAGCATTCCCTAAATCCTTCACTTAATAAGCTGGTCAGTTTATAACAGACAGACTGGAATAATAGCAGACACTTAATAAGAGGCAGTTTGCCAAGTAAAAGCAAGTACAGGAGGCAACAGTGGAAGTAGCAGCCCAGTGCACCATCTCAGTCAGATTGGTCTGTCTCCACACAGTTACAATGCAGGTCTATCATCTGTTTCCTGTTCTTTCTTATGCAATACAAATAGGGCACAAAGTTTCACATTATGCAGGCTGATGGTATCTAATCACATTAAGCCAATCAGTCAGAGAAGTAGTACCAGTGGCATACTCAGTAGACAGCCACTCTGGTGGCAGAGAAGGCTAAAGCCCTGAATACAGCCCAAGTGTCCTGGATTTGATTAGAAGCTCCAGTGACTGAGGGAGCAGCAGGGAGTGATTGGAGAGTGGAAAGGGACCCATTGATGATGCTCTCTAAGGATAAGCCTGATTCAAAGAGGGGAGTTGGCCTCAGATTTAGTCAACAAGCATTAGGGGGATGAGGAAAAGGGAGTGGATAGGGCATATAAAGATAATCCCTTAAGATTGAAGCACAGCTAACCATGACCCCAATATGCCCTTAGGATCCACAGCAAACCATTAGTGGGCTTTTTACTGCAAATCATTTAATTTCTCTTGGCAATGCTAGCATTTCCAAAATGTTTGTAAATCTAAACAACAGAACCAGGCAGAGAGCATGAACAAGGAAAAGTGTTTTCTCATTTTTTTTCTGGTCTTAAAGAAACAAAAACAATGAAGACCTGTATTACATCTGTCAAACATGAAAGTGTTAATAAAAACAAAACAAAAAAAAGCTTAAAGTGTTTATTCTACTGACCCTCATGCCTTCCTGGCATGTGAATGCATTTCTAGTGATTCTGTGCATGCAAGATACTTACCTTTGCATCCCTATTTGAATTGTCCAAGGGCATTTCTGAACTCCATGGTGGAAAGCTTCTATTTGCAATTTACTTCCTTCTATTTTGTCCCGCTATCATATGCAGGGCATTTAAAATGTCTAGCTACAATGCCTTCTCACATGAGATCTCTGTAGAGAAGAGACTGGAGGTTGGTGTAGTCCTGTGGCTACCTAATTTCATAATGTTATATCTGGGTAGGGATTTTGATAACCTACACTTGATTGTATTTACATAACTGAATTGTTGGCCTGGATTGGATTGGTTTGGAGATTGAAATTTTTGTAACACTTTGTCTTAATTCTCAGATAAATAACTTAAGATAGTAGCAGACTATTTTATAAAATCTTTTGGTATTTTAGTGTGGAGTATGCCTGATAGTTTTGTGTTTGGTCATACAAGCAAGTTTAAAGCATTGACAGATTTGTATAGGTCCAATACTTCAATATTTTTCTTTGTTTAGGTCACAACTTAAGTAAGCAAATTATATGCCTTTGTAATTCAAATGAACATTTATTAATTAGAAGCAAACTAATTCAGCTGTGTTTGTTTTTACTCATTCTTTTATTTAAATGTCTATGCATTAAGATATTTCCAGTTTAGGTTATTGTTGTACATAGGATCATAGGATCACAGGAAGTTGCTAGGTTATTGGCCCTGAGGCCCTTACAAGCCTAGTGAAGAATTTAGCTCATGTTCCAACACGTCAGCACCTCATGCCCCTGTCGAGCAGGGACACAGGTGGAATCCCAGGGGAGTATTTTCTGTTCCCCATCCAGTTATCCAGGTTGTGCTTAAAAAGGGTTAATAAGGTACTCTGCTTGATGTGGAGAGGGAGTCTATTCCTCAAAAGGGTGAGTCTCTGGGACACAAATCTGTCCTACCAAGTCCTATTGATGTCACAGACCAGATTTAAGTCACGTGTGTGGGTTACTCGAGTGGAGCTGGATTAGTGGCTATGCAGCAGTCCCATCAAGGCAGGGTCTGAGATTGCTTTGCATGCCAGATAGAGGTCACCTCTGAGGAGTCTGTATGAGACTGAGTAAAGGACAGGGCTTTTAACCTTTCTGTGAAGGGAAGATGTTTGAGACCCTTGATTCTCCTGGTGAGGAACCTCTGTGGTCTCTCCAGATGCTGCATTTGCTTTGTGAGATACATGCCAAAAGGGGCATTGTACTAACTAATAGATCTTATAAGAGAAGAATACAGGGATGTTATAACCTCCCTGTCCCTGAATGAGATACCCTTCCTAATGAGGTGGGGCATGTAAAAAGCTTTCCATACAATAGAGGCAATATGGTAGTCAAAAGTTAGTTTGCTATCAACCTAGGTGCACAAGCCCATCATAGCTGATTGCATGCTTAGGACTATGTTATTAATATGATATTTGTGGGGAAATTATTCTCACCAAAGGAAATGATGATGCATTTTTTGGCATTCAGTTTGAGGTCATGTTTCTGGCACCAGTCATTTGACTGGTGCAGACTTTTTTGGAGGATGTGCACATCACTAGGGGAATTGATGACAGTGCCCAACTTGCAGTCATCTGCAAACTTGGTCAACCATAGGCCATTAGTTTTGGTCTACACCTCAGAAAAGTATATCCCAAACAACAGAGACCCAGAAACCAATCTCCATGCTACACTGCCAGTTATGGGTCTACTGCTTGAGGTGGCCTCCCTCATTTTGACTAGGTGGGTTCTAACAGTGAGCCAGTTTGATACCCATCTGGTAACATATGGATTAATGCCTAGTTGAAAGAGTTTATCTATTATACTCGAGTGGGGAACAGTATAGAAGGATTTTCCATGGTTAAGGTAGGTGGTGTGCTCCGTATTCACCTCATCTATGGCTTTGGTGACTGTCTCAAAGAAGTTGACCAAATTTAATAGGCATGACCTCCCCTTGACAAAAACCAAGGTATGTGGGATCAAGTGCTTGGAGGTTGCCAATGTCCTTGTTAATGAGGTCCATATTAATCAACTCCATGGCCTTGCAGGTCAGGCTTATTAGGCTGATGGTTCTATAATTTCCTGGATTGGTGGATGCTCCACCTTTGGTCAAAGGGATGACAGTGGCTGTCCTCCACTCAGCTGGGATGAAGCCAGTAATCAGGCTTTGGTTTAATAGGGTGCATAATGGTGCTGCAAGTTCCTGCCTGAGTTCACGTAGGATGCAGCCTGGGATGTTATTGCATCCCATGGATGTTATATTTTTTGCCTTTGAGAGGGAAATGATGACTTTCTCCCTAGAGATAAGGGGCAGGGGTTGGTGCTGCGGATGTCCTGATTTACTGATGAGGGGACAGAGGGGTGAAGTTTTCGCTAAATCTGTCTGCCAGCAGGTTGGCTATATCTACTGTGTTTGTGTATGTGGTGGCCTTGACCACCAGTTTTTTAGCAGATCTGAGTGTTTCCTTTGAGATTGTGGACATAAGTGAAAAAGGCCTTATGATTGTCTTTAGTAGATGTAGCCAGTTTGGACTGAAAGTTTGCTTCTGAAGATTTCACTAGTGCTCTTATTTGCTTGTACAGGCTAATAAGAGATTGCTTCCAATTAGGCATCTGCTCCTTCTTGGACCTGGACAGTATTTTTTCCTTTTATTATAGAGTTTATTTTTTGCAGATGCCCACCAGATAGATTTGCTCTTCCTTGGGAAGGATTATTTTGTTCTATCGGAAATTTCTGATACCATGCATCTATACAAATGCTCGTATAGTACTTTGGTGTAGGTTTCGACATTTGTGCCAGTTTCTAAGGAGGAGAAGGGGGCTGGGGGGGTCAGGGGAGTTGATGACTTCAAAAGTGACTGCTTTGCACAGTAGGGATGCTGCAGTGGTTCCTCATGTTGCTCAATACCAAGTCCAAGATATTATCACCTCTTGTGGGGGTGCCAACCAGCTAGTCCAAGGCATTTGCATTGACAAAATCAAGGAATCTCTGGGCATTTGTGTTTTGGCATGAGTAGTTCTTCCAATCTATGGTTGGATAGTTAATGTTGCCCATGATCAGGGTAAAAGGTTGAATCTTGTTAGATTCAGAGAGGTCCAGATAGGCGGGGTTAGCATCTTGAGTCAAAGCTGGGGCCTGTAGCTAGCTATGATTTGAATAGTGGTCTTGTCAATGTCAACTGTACCTGGGGTGTCTCCTGTACATCATACTGTTTGACCAGCCTGGAGGTGTGTATGTCTTTAATATATATTGAAACTCCACCTCCGTTTGCTTTGTTGACCACAGTTTGGGGTCTGAATGTATGATAGGATGAGTAACCTGATATCCTGTGGTGCTCTCATTAGTTTTTGATTGGGTTTAATTCTCTTTTTTTTAGGTTATGAAAGTACACCACTAACCCTAACCGAACAATGCACAAAGCATAATTTATGTGTGCTGTTTTCAGACTGGTTTCTAAATGAGACTTAAATGTTATTTATGTGTTATACATGTTGAAGGAGCTTTAAGCTTACTGGCTAACATGGCAAACTGCTAACAGCACAAAGTCTTAGCTCTGCTTTATTTTCTTTTTTATGACAGGATTTTATTATACAAGCTTAAGAAAAACTTATTTTCTTATGCATTTGGAGTCTTTTAAACCAACTTGGACAGCTATTTCAAAGAAAAATCAAGTATTTGTGTTTTTGCTTTGATGTTTTCCTGTCAGAAATTTTATTGACTGTTGTGACAGAATGAGCCACTCAAAAGTGAACTCTCAAGACAACTAGGTGAAAAAGGAATTGCAGTCTATAATGAGCATTATCAAGGAGGTTTATGTTAAATTTGATAACCTTGAGATCAAAATGGACAATATAAAAGAAGATTCCAAGAAATAAACAGAAATGTTAAAATAGATCATAAAACAATAATCTGTTCAGATCACAGCAATAGAAGACACATTAAATGACCTAAATAGTAGAATGGCAGAGCGTGAGAATCGCATAGAATTCTTGTTAAATCAAAATACTTTGCTTATGGAAAAACTAGAAGACCTAGAATGTAGATCTAGAAGAAATACTATTAAAATATACTGTATGGAATACCAGAAAAGGAAGAAGGAGACAATATGTTGCAGTTTTTAACTAACTGGATGCCTAAAATTCTAAATCTACCAGAAGCTCTCTCATTTGGTATTGAGAAAGCCCATAGATCTCTTTTGACTTCTTCTTTGAAGAAAAATCCTTCAGTCCCCAGATCTATTATTGTAAAATTTCTCTCTGCCAAGACAAAGGCCTGGTACTGAATACTGCTTGGACTAATTTTTCCGATTAAAATAAATGAGTACCAGGTTTGACAATGACTATACTTCATCTGTTCTGGCCAAAAGGAAAGCATGTACATTCCTAAAAGAACTAAAGAAGCTAATCATTAAAGATCAACTATTTTTTTCAGCCAGAATTAGGATCTTTTTACCAAAAGGTCAGAAAACTTTTAATTCTCTAGAAGATGCAGTGGACTTTTCTCAGAAAAAGAAACTTTTTGATTAATCAGAGAATATGGATTGGACTTTTGTCATCTTAAAGAGACAAGCAACAAGAAATGGCTGGTCTTCAAAGGGCATAAACAAAACTTTACTATAAACTCAAACCTTGCACCAATGCTCCTGACAACATTCCCTCCTCCTTCTTAAAAATTGCCTCTGACAGTATTGCTCTCCCTATCAGCATCCTGATCAATAGATCACTACTCGAGTCATATGTACCAAAACTATGGCATTCTGCTTTTATTCTCCCACTCTACAAGGGTGGCAAAAACTGTAACTTCTCCAACTTCCGCCCCATAGCTATCCTCTCTCCCATCTCTAAACTTCTCGAAAAATGCATTCACATACAGCTCATGCCATTCCTAACTGAACATCAACTGCTCTCTCCTACCCAACACGGCTTCCGCCCTGGACACAATACCAACACAGCCCTTCTCTCCTTTTTACACTCTATCAACTCAGCCCGAGACTCTGGCAACTTAGTTTCATCTATTCTATTAGATTTATCTAAAGCTTTCAACACCATCTCTCACACCCATCTTCTAGACCATCTATCCAACCTTAACATCTCCCCAAAAACTCTTTCCTGGTTCTCCAGCTATCTTTCTCACAGGTCCCAAGCAGTGAAATGGGGCCAATCCTCTTCCACTTTCCTTCCAACACCCACAGGAGTTCCCCAAGCTCCATTATTGGCCTTCTGCTATTCAACATCTTCATTAATGTTCTCCACAATGCCATACCAATCAGCAAAATTGTCCAATATGCAGACGACTCTACTCTGATCTGCTATGCCTCCAACCAATCTGAACTCAAATCTCTAACTCAATCTGCCTTCTCAACCACTGAAAAATGGATTCTCCAAAACTACCTCTCACTCAATGCTAACAAAACAAAAATCCTGCTATTCACTCCCTCCAAAGCCATTCCCATTGATAAAAACTAATTTCAAATTACCAGCCTCAACAACTCTATCATTGATATGGTTCCCTCCGCCAAACTCTTGGGGGTCACCATTGATAAACACCTAAAATTCAACACCCATATCCAACTTAACATCAAGAAAACCCACATAAAACTCGGCCTACTCTACAGGAATAATCACTTCCTCTATTCCTCCAATAGACTGACCCTGGCCACTACCTATCTTATTCCATCTCTTCTATATGATGCTCCACTACTTACTAATCTATCTTACACTCTCACCTCCAAACTAGAAGTATGCTACAACAAAATCTCCAGGTTTGCCACAAAAGCAAAAGCCTCCTCTCACCACTGCTCCTCCCTACTAACTCTAAACTGGCTTGAACTCCCAAATCAACTGGACTTCCTCTAAAATGTCTCAGCTCACAAGTTAATATTTTAACCCACCAGCTGCCCTTCTTTATCTGATATCCTCCTACCTTATAGCCTCCCAAGACCCCTTAGATCCACTCATCAAAACCTTATTACCATCCACAAACCTAAGTGCCCTTCTGGTCAACTTTTACTCTCCCACACCCTAGCTAAACAATGGAATGCCCTGCCCTCCACTTTGAGGGCCTGTGACAATCTAAACACCTTCAAAAGACTACTCCACTCCTACCTATTTCTTCACAGAAAATGTAACTGCACTCCTCTCCCCACACCTCCCAACCTCTCCTCTTCCTTTTCTTCTGGCTAACCTTCTTCCCTTCTAAACCTCTCACTTCTATCCAGGCTATAAACTATATCCTATCTCCACCCAGCCTCTTGCCCTATGCTTCTCATCCCTTCCTTCATAATTACTTTCTAGCATCTTAGCCACTAAGTATTCTGTACCTTTTCTTTCTAATACCTGACCCAGTATATAAAAGTGTACAACTACATATTGAATGCAATTTATATGAATCTTTTCCTATTGCTATTTCAATTTGTTTATGTAACTTACAGTGTGATACTTCTATATGTTATATAGTCTATATGTCTATATGCTATGTAAGTTGTTATGCGGAACTTCGCTGCTTAACCAAAATGGAAATTATAAAACTTTATGTAACTTGTTATGTGGAGCTTTTCTCCCTGGGCCTCCACTGAAAACGGGCTCTCGAGCCCAGTGGACTTCCCCGGTCACCAAACTAGAATAAATAAATAAAATAATAAATAATAAAAATAGTAAAAAAAAAAAATGAAGAAAGGTAATGTTGTTCTCATGTTATATTTTGCCTAAATAGCTATCTCACAAGTATTCAGTTTTGTTATCTATTGCAATTCATCATCAAATACAAGGCAATACAAACTTTTTTTGTATACTTTATCAAAATACCTTTTTTATAATATCTGAAGTAGTGTATACTTACTATTACTTATAAGTACCTTTGTTTTTTTTTTTTTATTTTAATTCTCTCCAACATTATTTTCAAACAGAGACTAGGGTGTATGTGGTGAGGGGTCTGTACTGACAGTATCTGAGATAGTGTGTATACCATTCTACCATCACCCAGAATGATGCCTCAATGTAAACAGAAAATTATTGACTTTAACAGATGGCTTTGTTTCTGGTGTCATTCCAAAGGGATCCAGTACCTGACAGCCTGGGATGACATGACTGACAAACTACTATGCTTTGCTAGAAATGGCCTGCATCTATGTCCCTTGGGATTCAGGCTCCTGGCAAAGGCTCTTGCCTCCCCATAGTGCCCTTTTTAGGCAATCCCATGAGGTCAAAACTACCACCATACACATTTTATCAAAACATAAACTAAAGGTCATGCTGCTAAAAGCTAGGAGTCTAAGCATGAAACTGCACTCATTGCAAGCATTCTTAACCCTGGAAGATGCTGACATTTGTGCAGTCACAGAAACCTAGTTCAAAGCTGTTTAGAGCCCCCCAGGCATACCAGGTTACTCAGCCTATCATACATTCAGACACCAAACCGTGGACAGCAAAGCAAAAGGAGATGGATTTGCAATATATACAAAGACATATAAACCTTCAGGCTGGTCAAAGAGTGTGGCACAAAGGAAATACTCCAGGTGCAGTTAACAAATGACAATGCCCCCATTCAAATCATAGATAGATATAGGCCTTCATCATTGACTCAAGATGCCCACTCCACCTATCTGGACCTCTTTGAATCTATCAAGATTCAACCCTTTACCCTGATCCTGGGTGACTTAAACTATTCGACCATAGATTGGAAGAACTACTCATGCCAAAACACAAATGCCCAGAGATTCCTTGATGTTGTCAATGCAAATGCCTTGGACCAGGTGGTTGATACACCCACAAGAGGTGATAATACTGTGCCATCATTCCTGGTAAGTTCCGAACATAAAGAGGTCACTTCCAAAGTCACCATCTTCCCTGACCCCCCACCAGCTAGGGTCAAACAAAAAAACTTCTCCAAAGCTGATTACAACCTCCTGAGGAAAGGTTTAAACAGCTTTACAGCCCCTCCCCCTCCATAGGAACTGGCACATATGTCCAAATCTACACCAAAGTACTATATGAGCATTTATATAGCT
Organism: Protopterus annectens; assembly: GCF_019279795.1. NCBI lineage: Eukaryota > Metazoa > Chordata > Ceratodontiformes > Protopteridae > Protopterus > Protopterus annectens. Next base: position 265,551,747 of record NC_056732.1, on the reverse strand, counting down.
GCATGGAATCAGTATTACCCAACAGGATGAAACCCTCCTCCTCAAGGAATGGTAAACCAGTCTGGTGGACATCTGCAATAAATACATTTTAAAATAAAAGGAAAAAACTTGCTCTCCAGGACCAAGAAGGAGCAGGTACCTAATTGGAAGTAATCTCTCCTTAGCCTGAACAAGAAAACAAGAGCACTAATGAAATCATCCAAAGAAAACTTCGAGTCTAAACTGGACACATCTACTAAAGACAATCATAAGGCCTTCGTCTTATATGTTCACAATCTCAAGGAAAGCACCTAGATCTGATGAGAACTGCTGGTCAAGGACACCACATACACAAATGGTGTAGATATAGCCAACCTGCTGCCAAACAGGTTCAGTGAAACTTCACCTCTCTGTCCCTCCCATCAGTAAAACAGGACATCCCAAGTACCTGCCTCCCCTCCCTTTATCTCTAGGGAGCAAGTCATCACAGTCCTCTCAAAGGGAAAAAAACAGCATCCATGGGACCCAATAACATCCCAGGCTGCACCCTACATGAACTCAGGCAGGAACTTGCAGCACTATTAAGTGCCCTATTCAACCAAAGCCTGAGTAACAGCTTTGGCCAGCCAAGTGGAGGACAGCCAATGTCATCCCTTTGACCAAATGTGGAGCGCCCTACAATCCAGGAAATTATAGACTCAGCCTAGCTACTCTGATCTGAAAGGACATGGAATGGATTATCTTGGACCTCATTAAAAAGGACATTGGCAACCTCCAAACACTCGATCCCACACAGTGTGGTTTCATCAAGGGGAGGTAATGCCTATTAAATTTGGTCAACTTCTTTGAGACAGTAACCAAGGCCATGGATGAAGGGAAGATGGTGTACACTGCCTACCTTAACCTGGCAAAAGTCTTCAATACTATTCCCAACTCAGGTGTAATAGATAAACTTTCTCAACTAGGCATCAATCCATATGTTACCAGATATGTAGCAAACTGGCTCACTGATAGAACACACCTAGTAAAAATAGGGAAAGTCACCTCAAGCAGTAGACCGATAATGAGCAGTGTACTGCAGGGATCAGTCTTGGGGCCTCAGCTGTTTGCGATATACATTTCTGAGGTGCAGGCCATAACCAGTGGGCTGTGGCTGACCAAGTTTGCAAATGACTGCAAGTTGGGTGCTGTCATCAATTCCCCTAGTGATGTGGACATCCTCCAAGAGGGTCTCATACAAACAAATGACTGGTGCCAGAAACATGGCTTCAAACCGAATGCCAAAAAATGCATTATCATCCCCTTTGGGTAGAGTGACATCCCCACACATTATCACATTGATAATAAGGTCCTAAGCACACAATCAGTCATGAGGGACTTGGGTACCCAGGTTGATAGCAAACTGACTTTTGGCTAACATATTGCCTCCGTTGTATAGAAAACTTTCTACATGACCCACCTCATTAGTAAGGGTATCTCATCCAGGTACAAGATGGTCATAGAATCCCTGTATTCTTCCCTTATAAGACCTATTATTTAGTACAATGCCCATTTTGGCATGTACCTCACAAAGCACATGCAGCAGCTGGAAAGACCACAGAGGTTCCTCACCAGGAGAATCCATGACCTTAAACATCTACCCTACACAGATAGGTTAAAGGCCCTGTCTCTACTCAGTCTCATACAGACTCCTCAAATGTGAACTCTGTCTGGCATACATAGCAATTTCAGACCCCACCTTGATGGGAATGCTGCATATCTACAAGTCAAGCTCCACTCAAATAGCCCTCACATGTGAACTCAACCTGGTATGTGACCTCAATAGGGCTTGTTGGCAAGACAGATTTGTGTCCCAGAGACTCCCTCTTTTGTGGAATAGACTACCTCTCCATGTAAAGCAGAGTACCTCATTAACCCTTTTTAAGTGCAACATCGATAACTGGATGGGGAACAGAAAATACACCCCGGGATGAGGCCAATATGCCAGTCTGATAGCAGCAGAAATCCATAGCTCTGCTTACACTTTAATATCCTGACAGGAAATATACTTTCATTTTTTTAAAAATCTAACTAAAAGTATACTAAAAGTTAGGGTAACATAGACTCTTTATTATTTTCTAAAAATTAATACATAGTCAAGAAAGTTTTTTAATTATTGCTGCCAAGAAGTTTTCTACTGGAGATCTCAAGATGAGCAGCTCTAAGAACCCACAGCAGGAGAGTGCAATGAACAAAGAACTACATCTTATAATAACAAACATCCAAGAACTGTCACTAAAAATGGACAAATTTGAAAACAAATTGGATATTATCAAACAAGAATGCAGTAAACAACTGGAACTTGTAAATGGAAAAGTAAAAAAAAAAAAAAAAACAATCTGAACAGATTCTTGCCTAAGAGGAAACAGTAACTGACCTAAATACTAGAGTGAAAGGAAATGAACATCACAATGAATTTCCTCTGAAAAAAACACCAGGCTGATTGTGAAACTGGAAGATCTTGAAAGTAGATCAAGGAGGAATAACATAAGAATATATAGAATTCCTGAGAAAGAAGAGGGTGCTAACATGATTCAATTCCTCAATAAGTGGTTTTCATCATCATTAAACATGCCTGAATCCCTCTCTTTTGGAATTGAGAGGGTTCATCGGTCCCAGAAAAATCCAGCTTAATCTCTGAGTTCATCTAACCCCAAGTCTGTAATAGTTGGATTTCTTTCCTCGCAAGACAAGGACTTAGTGCTGAAAGCAGCTTGAACTAATTCCCCTATCAAGATGGGTGAAAAAAGTTATTTGTTTTGACAATGACTATACCTCTACAGTCATATCCAGAAGAAAGGAGTGTTTTTCTCTAAGTCCTTGAAAAAAGCCAATATTAAAGCTCAAATGCTTTTTCCTTCAAGAATAAAAATCATCTTGCCAGATGGAGTGAAGATGTTTGATTCCCTACAAGAAACAGTAGAATTTATCCAAAAGAAGAAAATTGGGCATAGAAGAAATGGAATGGTCATCACAGAGTTTGAAGAGACATGAAACAAAAAAATGGATGGTCTGTGAAGGAAGGAGCAAACAAAACTAAGAAACTAAAGGACAAATGAATACATCCCTTCTAATTTTAAATGCTTTGTTTTATGAATCAAAATATATTTGATAGTGGAAAGTCTCTATGCTGTAAGATAATGTGAATCATTTTTTCCTTTCTATATCTTCTTCTAATTATATATAGTACTAAGTATTTAAATAAAATTCTCTCTCTTCTTTCTTCCTATTGTTTCTTGTTACCAATGTTACTTTTCTCTCTTTCCCCCATGATAAGTACTTTACATACTTTTCCCTTTTAAATAACTGCAAATGATGTATGCCTTCTAATTCTTCAGTAATAGCATAATTTGACTTAATACCAACGTACATTTTTTCTAGTGGGTCAGAGGTGGGGTAACAAGGTGTTTCCGATTAGTGTTTCTAACTAGATATTTTAGACTCTGTTTAGATACATTTAAACATTAATACAGTACATTAATGTTGTTTTATAGATAGCTAAATATAAGTTTATATATATATATATATATATATATATATATATATATATATATATATATTTTTTTTTTTTTTCTCTTTGACCTGGTTAACAGGTGGATAAAGGATTGGAATGTTATAATATGATTTCTGATTTGAGGCAGCTGTTGTTGCTCCTAAATAGCTGTTTTTTTTATGAAAGGGCTAATTTTTTCATGATATTGATGTTTTGTGAGGAAAATGGTGGTCTATGTGACTGTTCTCATTGTGGAGATTCATGACCTGCACTGATAAGGCAGCTCAAGTATTTTTTTTTTTTTTTTTTTTTTGCTTTCTGTAAACTCTAAAAGTTTCAGGATCTGAATTTCCCATCAAAAATGTTTTTTTCTTCACTAGAGACAACTTCTGTTTAGATACTTTTAACAAGTTTATGAAGCTGCACCTTGAGGAAACAACAGTGATGACATAATTTGACCTTTTGAACTTGTTAAATGGTTGTACGTTGAATTCTTTTCTCTTAAAATTCTGTTATCCTTCACTAGATACTTTACATGGTAAATAATTAGTTCTGATAAAAGTGTTTAACTCCTTTGAAAATGCCTATGTTCTCTTTTAGATGCATAGATTCTCCATATTCAATGATATCAAGTGAACTAGGAGCTGCATTAGAAAACTCATGCATATTAACATCAGACTTATGTTATATAACTAAACCTTTAATAACTAAATAGAGGGTTGTGAGGCCCCTCTCTCTCTCTCTCTCTCTCTCTCTCTCTCTCCCCCTTTCCTGATGAAAGACATCAACATAGATATCTCTAATACATATGAGTAATATGTGAATAATCAAAATATAATAGTTATGTTGTAATAAGTGTTGTAGATATATTCAACAGATCCTTACATGAAAAATGTTAGATAGATGACTGAGAAAATGGTCAAATTATCTGATGTTTAAACATACTTTGATATGATGTGTATTTCTGACATATCTACATATTACAGGTGCTATTATTATATGTGACATTCTTATAGCTTCAGATATATTGGACACTCTCATTCTAATGTATATTTCATGGATTCAGTTTACTTTAGTTGCTTTCATAATGCTTTTCTTTTTTGTTGTTATACTATATTCTAAGCAGAGATGGATAACTTGTGTTGTTTAGTATTGGAGAGGTGGTGGATGGATAGTTTAGTTAAGTTCTAAACTAAACCAGAAATTTTGTTTCATGTATATGATTATAAATAGTTTTGGGTTTTTGAATGTAGTTCTTAATACATGGTATGCATCCAGGATAAGTAATTTTTTTAGTAGATTTCAAGTCAACATGGAAGAAAGGACTTTCAGTTAGCAATAACATACACATTATAGTCAATGGCTTATACATGTTTATCATTAAATATTAATGATTTGAACAATAATGTTGAAAGAGATGGTTTGCTTAAATATATCAAAATGCATAAAGCCTAGATCATCTTTTTACAGGAAACTCATGTATTAAAAAAAGATATTCAAAAATACTCATTGAATGGTTATACCATTCTGGCTGATTCATGTTTTAAGACCAAGAGAAGGGGCACTCTTATTCTATGGAAGAATACTTATACTATGCCAAGAAGTATAGATACAATTTCAGATAAAGATGGATGCTAAGCATGGTTATTTTGGAAATCAGTAGGAAGTAGTATACTTTGATTAATACATACTGGATACCAGGACTGAGTACTAAATATGTTGACAAATATCTGGACCTGATTACTTTAAATGCAAAAGGGGAAATTATAGAAACAGGTGATATTAACTGCCTATTATCAGGCAGTGCTACTTCTAAAACTGGTAAAATAAAACATCTCAAGCCAAGAAGTTAAATGACTTTACAAACCAGATGAACCTTAAAGATATACATTGTCTAAGAGAACATTATTCCTTATTCAATACTCACTATTCATATTGGTGTGGTACATAAACAAACATTGATAAGGTCTCTGTATCAAATAATATATACTCTAAAATAAGTGACGTATCTGTAATGACTTGTCCACTTTCGGAGCATAATGCTATAAACTTTACATTAACTACACATACTGATGATTTAAGATTTATACAGAGAATTCATGCTTATACAACTAAGTTAAATTACCTAGGGAATGGATAATGAAAGAAATAGACATGTTTATGGAAACAAATGATAATGGTGAAGTGACTAATACTATACTATGGGACACCTTTAATGTTTATATATATATGGTAGAATAAAATCTTGGTACCTTAAAAAAGGAGAAAGTGGGACAAAGTACTTTTAGACTTACAAAAAACATAGACAAGATAAAAATGGACATAAAACCAAATAACAAAGTAGCACATAAAATTACTAAGTTAAATCAAAAATACTTAGAAGTTCTGAGTCATAAGGTAGTCATAAACCTGGAAAAATTGAAATTACAACCTTATGCAGTAAATCCCAAATATCTACATAAAATAATGGTGAGATCCAAAAAAAAAACTATAAAAATCTTATTAATGAGATTAAATAATAGCACACCACATTTGGAGACAGATAATGTAATGAATACTTTTATTCAAGAAAATATAACTACTAAGGTGTCAATGCAACAAAATAACATATTAAATAAACAAATAACACTAACAAGTGAAAGAGCAAATAAAAAATTTAAAAGATGATAAAGCTTCATTACTAGATGGAATAATTCCTGAACTATATAAGATTTTTCCTGAATATATACTAAAGAAAATGATGAGTGCCTTCCCTATGGTTAAGCAAAAATGTATAACACCCCCATCAGGGGAATACTCAAATATCTCTCCCATATTAAAACAAGGTAAGACCCCAAAATCTTGTGATTCATACAGGCCAATTTCATTACTAAACACTGATTATAAAATTTTCATGACAATATTAGGATAAAGAAAATATTACCTAATCTAATACATAATGATTAGACAGGGTTCATTCTTCATAGAAAATTGCAAGATAAAATTATTACATTATTATCATTAATAGAAATGCCATGCAAATAAAAAAACAACTATTATCAGCCTAGACATAGAAAAGGCTTTTGATTCTATTAGTTGGTCTTATCTACAAAAAATTCTGATTGGGTTTGAATTCTCTTCAGATTTTGTCAACGTAGTAATGAAAATTTATAGTGAGGCACAAGCTTATGTGAAAATGTCTATCTTCAACACTAGAAATCCTCAAGGAAACTAGACAAGGCTGTCCTTTGTCAGAATTATTGTTTGCTCTTTCAATGGAACCTTTTGCTACATATATCAGAAACAAGCAAAATATAAAAGGCTTTCAAATAAATAAGGACTACTGTCCTAAGATACTATTATTTGCTGATGATATGTTGTTAACGTTGAGTGATATTGATGGTTCTTTGCATGATGTTATAAATACCTTAAGCAAGTTTGAAAAAATTTCAGGGCTTACATTTAATCATAATAAATCCAAAACATTACTAATTAACAAAAATATCAACAAAAACCTAAGAGAGAATCACCTGTTTAATTGGAAAAGGATGTTTCAGAATATTTGGGTGCCAGTATAAAGAGTACATAGAAAGAGCCTGTTAAAGTAAACTACAATTTAATAACTACCATTAGTGAACTAATCAAAAGATGGAATAAAATGTTCTTCACAATGGAGGATAGGCTCTTTTTTAACTAAAATGATAATTTTCCCTAAAATTGTGTTTTGTATACAGTCATTGATACTACCCCTTCCAAAAACTCATTTAAAAATTAGATCCCATGCTACTTAAGTTTTTATGGTGCCCCTTAAAACCTAGGATTGCATATAAATGGCACGTTAGAGTTTGGAACAGTAATGGGATAGCATTCTCTCGCTTATATCTTTATTCCAAATCAGTTATAATTAATGTAATATTATATTGGATCACAGCTACCTATATATCTGGCTGGAAAACAATACATAAGATTCATATAACTGATGTCAGAACTATAGAAAATCAATTTAAGGAAGAATGTGGAATAGGTACAGTTCATTGGCTGTTACATGAATTTTGTTTACTTAATAAGAATTTTGATTATTTTTCTTATGGCTTAAACAAATATTTAATAACTTTAAAAATATAATTGATTGTAATTACAGCATTAAACAATTTATATTTCTTATATTCCCTATAGCATACTCCTCTGATTGCCTAGATTCTTTCAACATCAATGTGATGCAAAAATTGAAGGACAATAACTTGATATTCTGGCATCAGTTTATTGAAAATAAGAGTATTAAACCACTAAACTCTCTTTTATGAAGTTTTGATAATAGTAAAGACAATGGTTGTTTATAAACTCATTATGGCAATTTATAGAAAACAAAATGAGAGTATCTATCAACCTAGAGACCAAATCTATACCTAGCTTGATTCAGCTTTTTATTAGTTGTCTTGAAAAAACAGATAAACAAAATTTAAGTATCTCACTTATCTATAAGATACTAAGAGAAGATACTCTAAAGTTTGACTCATATTTTTGGAATTAGTATGTAAAGATTTAATGGAGTACAAATATCTGATGAATCCAAAAAATTGTTATTGAATTCTACGTATGGTACCGCTTCTTCATTATATTGGAGATTATATACAAGGAAATTTATGAATAGGAGTTTCTATACTGCACATAAAATAAATCTTATACTCAAAAACAGTGAAAGTAAATGTTGGAAATGTGATAAAGTACTAGAGGCCAACTGTGTTCACATGATCATTGAATGTAGAAATGTTCAGTACCAGAAAGACTTCAGATATTTTGTAAATGCTTTATGGTCTGATAATTGTCATATTTCTAACTCAGTAATCCTATTTAATGTTCATATACCTAATGTAATACCTAAATCTCAGATTCAGTTACTCTGGTCAGTTCTTGCAATTGCCAGAAAAGTTATTAATTTGAAATGGAAAAGTAAACAAGATTTGATGTTTAAAGATTTTATGAATTTATCAAAAGTTGTTTGTAAAAAAGAACTGCAAACCATTTGTCATAGAACTCATAGCATTACTCATAAAAATTGGCATGGCAAAACTGGAAAACCTTTTGAACAAATACTGATAACTTCTCATGGATAAAATGATTGTTTATCATGGATGAATGTAAATATTGTAAATAGTTTTGTTATTGTTTTAATGTATTTGTTATATGTACATTTAGGTATGTTTATAATGAAAGCAAAATAAAAATGTTTAAAAAAAGAAAAGAAAATACACACCTGGGATTCCACCTGTGTCCCTGTTGGACAGTGGCATAGAGTGCTGACTTGCTGGCTAGGCTTGTGAGGTTCTCAGGGGCAATAGCCTAGTAACTTCCTATGATCCCTGATTAAAAAAATAAATAAATAAATAAATAATATATATATATATATATATATATATATATATATATATATATATATATATATATATATATGGGTCTACTTCAAATGAGGGAAAACTCATTTGAACAAAACCTATTAAACTGAGACCACATTATCAAAATCATGAAACAGTGACACCTCACATGAACAAGATCCATATATATATATGTATAAATAAAAATGTAAATGTTCGTTTGTTCAAAATCTTTAATCTCCAAAAGTTCTTCACCGATTGCTTTGAAATTTTCACACAATGTTGCATTCGAATACGCGCGTGTTTTTATATACCTACTATTATATAGATGTCACACGTTGCATTCGAATACGCTCCTGTTTTTATATACCTACTATAGACTCTATATATTTGTATACAAATATGCAATTTTATACGTTTTTGTTATAACTTTCTTTCTTCTTTTTCAGTGCAATTCATCTGTTAGTTCATCCAAATAATGCCTCGCAGAAGATCAAACTTAGGTCGTTGTACTCGCGGAGCAGAAGCAGTGCGACGAGTAATTGCAAATCAAACTGAGGAAGAACGGGTATCAGAGAATGAGCGAAACAGACAAAGAATGGCTCAAATATGTGCCGAGGAAGCAGCAGAGCGACGTGCAGCCAGACCTGAGGATGCACAGTTGCGAGCATGGTGATCGCATTCTGCAGCTTCAGATCAGCTTCGTTCTCCTCGATCAACACCAGCGGACAAAATAAATTCTTGCCTGAAATACTCTACTTTGTGGCGACATGTAAAGACGTTAAAATTAACTACAAATATGCATGTCCAGCTGCAAAACGACTGATCAGCTGAGATATTCTCACATCAATTGCTGGAAATTGGGAACGGAAAGGTGCTGGTTGATCTGACCTCCGGACGAATTTCATTGCCTCATAACTTCTGCAATTTAGTGACGTCAAAAGAAGAATTGGTTGAAAAAGTATTTCCCAATATTCAAACCAAATATAAGAATCACGATTGGCTGACTGAATAAGCTATTCTTGCGGCCAAGAACAAAGACGTCTACGAACTTAACTATATTATTCAGTCTAACATTCAAAGTGAGGCAGTCACATACAAGTCCGTCGACACTGTTGTGGAAGCAGATGAAGCGGTTAATTATCCAACAGAATATTTGAATTCACTCGATCTGCCAGGGATGCCACTGCATGTACTGCAATTGAAAATCAGTGTGCCAATTATCATGTTGCGAAATATCAACCAGCCAAAGCTTTGTAACGACACGTGGATTGCAGTAAAAAAATTAATGAGCAACATCATAGAAGCAACAGTCTTGACAGGACCTTTCAGAGCTGAAGATGTCCTCATTCCTCGCATTCCTATGATTCCAACGGATATGCCATTTCAATTTAAGAGACTGCAATTCCCAATTCGATTGGCGTTTGCAATCACCATCAACAAAGCTCAGGGCCAATCTTTACAATTGTGCGGTTTAGATCTACACACGGATTGCTTCTCACATGGACAATTATATGTTGCATGTTCTAGAGTCGGCAAACCAGACAATCTCTATATCTGCACAGACAATGGAACAACAAAAAATATTGTATACCCACAAGCATTGTGAAATTAAACATATTAGAAATGTGCACTTTCTCTTTTCTTTCTTTCCATTTAACCAGACTGAGCCATAGCAGCGTGGCGGTACAGCTAGTACATATATATATATATATATATATATATATATATATATATATATATACATATATATTAGTGTGTGTATATATATATATATATATATATATATATAGTAGTGTGTGTGTGTGTGTGTATATTTTATATATATATATATACACACATATATATATATATATATATATATATATATATGTATTAGTGTGTATATATATATATATATATATATATATATATATATATATATATTAGTGTGTGTGTGTGTATATTATATATATATATATATATATATATATATATATATATATATATATATGTATTATTGTGTATATATATATATATATATATATATATATATATATATTAATATTACTAATACTTATAAGTTTCTTTATTATTTTATTTAGATCCTCTCAAACATTATTTTCTAACATAAATAGTAGTGTGTATGTGGGGGGGTGCATTAACACGTTTAACTATTCCACTTAATGTATACTTTTTTATACATAATTTCAAGTAATCTCTTCTTAGTTTTGGTTATTCTATCTGATGAATGTGAGTGTATGTGATGAGCTTTATTTATGTGGAGTGGGTATTGTGTTGAGTGGTTTTACCTGCATGAAAATCATTTATATACATTACTTCACTTTCTTTTAATAGGTTTAACTTTTGTGGTGTTTGTTCATTACTTGGGCTCTTATTCAATGAATTAGAGATGCTATTGACTGCGTTTTACAGTAACTGCTTATTTTTGTCTATTTTCCTGTTTAATGTTAGTCAAATTGCTTCAGAATGCTTTTTTTCACATACCTTGAGCTTTTTTTCAGTCTATGTTCAGTCTGCCTGTGCTGCAGGAAATGTATTTTGAACTTTAACTCTCATTTACAGGTAGTGAACTTTTAGAATGTTAAAACAAGCAGCAGAAAGACAAAAATAGAACATTTAAGATAAATTTAGTTCATTTTTAAACATACCCATGTCGTTTTTATGCTTATTATCTTTTAAAAAGTAGAAGAAGAAAAAGAAGACATCTGCAGACTTAAATACACCAGGTACTAATCTCTGTTTAGTGATATCTTGTGGTCATCCTAATTATAGTTCAGAGAAAGTTGTATCCTTTATATAATACAGTGTAAATATAATATACTCATGTAGCAGATTGTCACAGTACAGAGGAATATGTCATTTATAGTGAAGAAAATGCTTTTCTTTAACAATATTACTGGTTTTATTGTGTCATGAAAGAAGCTGAAAAACTAATATAACTTTAATAATAATAAATTAGACAGTTACTGCTATGCAGAATACTTCTGATAAACAAATGCTTACCTTTTACAGTAATGAAATTTCCTCTACAGTTTCTCTGGTTCCATTACATGCTGCCTGTTATATTGTCTACACAAATATTTACACACTGTCAGAATGGATTTTTGATTATTCAGTCTAAACATTTCAGGACTTGGCATTGTGAGTACTGTTATTTTAAAAGATTACTTTCCTTAATTGATCCATAATTGTCACTGATCTAATATATTGTTTCATATTTACATTTCATTTATACATGTACAAACTATTAGCTTCTTTGCTAGCTACGTGTTATATTTCTGACATGTTCTAACTTTTGCATTGTTCAAGGGCTATCTGGTATTTTCTATCTGGGCTCCGTCAGAATACACATTCTTCACAAGAATAGATAGTTTCATTAAAAAAGATCTATCAAGTAAAATAACTGATCTGCTTATTTCAACAGACAGTGTCACACCTAAAGGTTTAATGTCATAAAAAATATATAACAAACTCATAGACCATGGGTGATCCACAGATAATGGAAGACCTGAGATACAATACAAAGAGGTAGTTAAGCATCAAGACTATTGGTGGAATACAGAATACTTACAAATGCATAACATGAATGAAGCTGATAGCAGAGTAAACAGAGAATGACATGTGCCATACATAACATCTGGCAGTGCATTAAAATATTACCACATAGCACTATTAATCATCTGAAAGTTGGTAAGATACAGATTAAGCATCTATATTTAAGTAAATAATGCTACATTGCAATTCCATATACATAAGGACATACACATGCAAGAACACACTAACATTGAAGTACATATTTACACAAACCATACTTGTCTATTGATACATAATGGGTCTACAGATATATTTACACAAGGTATAACCAACTGCCTACAAAAACTAAATACCCCATTACCTTTTGGTATTACATCAGTTTACAGTTGTTTCCTTGAAATGCAACTATGAAATCTAACACCTGATGTGATACTCAAAAGAGCTGTGCAATGCAACAAACTTCATTATTAAAATGCAAATGAAAACAAGCATGCAGGAAGCTAGCCTGTCTTACATGGGATAACATATGGTTCATTCCTCTGCCCACTAGTTGCTATAAAATTGTTTTTATACAACATGATTTTACAGACATTTGAATGGAAACTATTAACAGTGATTATAAACTTGCTGTGTGAGAAATATATTTATTTGACTTCTATATAGGTATTAATTTGCATATAACGGCATTTATATACATTACTGTACTTAAATTTTAATATAACATGTTGTCTTATGTGCTATATGAAACAGTTTAGAGGAGAAGATGCTTAAAACATCTCGGTTTGATCAACATCTGTTTTAGTTTGATTACTTTTATACTAATGTAACTTTGCCTGTATCACAAGTGATAATTCAATAATGCTGTCTGAAAAAAATAAGATTTAACAGTATGCCATGAGGAAAAAAAAAACATCTGTTGCCTTAATTACTCAGAGTTCACTAATTCTTGGAAAATAATATTACTGAGCAGATTTAACTCTTCAAAGTGTTCTGCATTTGTTAGTGAAATATGTAAGTTTAGTTTATACTAAACTGAGGGGGGAATTCAATAAAGCCTACACGGAGTGATTTTCCATGTAGACATAGTGACATGAAGCTTACTTGGAAGTAGCATCTGTGTGATCTAGTAAACAGAGCAGAGGGGCGTGCACAAGGGTTAGAACATGGAAGTGTCTATGGCATGCAAATCAATTCATTAGCAGGTGAATGTCATATAAATTAGGGCACTGGAGTGATCCAGGAAGCAGACACCCAGTCCTGCAGATCCCTATTTGGTGATCCAAGTGTACATGGAAAATTTCCATGTACAAGAAAATAAACATTGAACAGAGGATGTAAGAACTCATTTAGAATGTCAGAAATGGCATAGTAGGCACATATATGTGCAAAACTATGTCCTATGTGTCCAAAATATAATGCAAAATAATTTAACCCTGGGATTCATGAAGCTCGGCGCAAGGCCGGCATAAGGCTTGCAGCCGGCCGTGCGGCGTATATATGGAGTAGTTGCGCCATATGCATATTAATGAAGGTGCACAGCCGCCACAGCCACGTGCATAGGAAATGTGCGCGAGTGCAAGGGGCATATCGAAGTTGCGCACGGAGGCGTGTCAATGTCGGCTGTTGAGGAGCAACCTAAACTGCTGAATATTATATTCCGCCAGCAATAGTAATCATACCTATCAGTGTCCATGGATACTGAAACGTATGCAAAGCATAGTCCCTGCAAACAGAAAATGAAGAATCAAACACAAATGCACGGTAGGGAATAACGGGTTCCTACCCTTGAACAAATGACATGAAAACCGTGTGCCCGTAGTCCAACGTAGTGTTGATAGCTATACCATGTGGAAGTGAAACGTATCATATGTTAGCGCACCACCAGTAGGTACGTCCAGTCCAACGGAGAGGGTCACCAGCTGACCCATAATGTGAAGGAGAGAACATAGCTGTGCAGATGTGTCCATAACAAAATACACGAGGAGAAATGTAGATATATGTAGTGACCGTATGTCTGAATCATATCCCACAAGTCATGTAATAGTCACATACAAAAGGTATGTCCATATTTCACATACCAAATGTGATAGGAAATAGCATACGCATGCAAACGAAACAGAAGGAGCATATAAACAGCCATAACAATACGGACACATGTAGGCCGAAAGGAACAGTATGATCCATACCGTCGACCAAGATTATCACCTGTCCCACTTTGTGAGCGACAGTCCCTCTGTGGGCAGAGGTGTCCTGACACAAACATGTAAAACTGGCAAATGTCCAGAGAATATAGGACATAATTCTTCCATAGACGTCATGCAATAGTTGCATTAAACATATTTCACTGAAAGTATATTACATAAATGTCATAACAAACAGAATAAGATACCAAAATGCTACAAGAATAAGCTTAGATATAGACAAGAATTGTAAGTTCTATCTGCCAAACTGACCGTGGGTATGTGTCGGCCTGTAAAACTTGCTGTGTTCACCGCAAATGTCACAGTAGGGTTGCCACCTTTTCAAATGGCCAAAGTGGGACATGTTTGGTACAGACATCAGATTTTACAGGCTGACACATACCCACGGCCAGTGCAAAGGACAGAATGTAACTGTTTTGCCTACAGAAAAGCGTATTCTTGTAGCAGTTTAGTTGCTTATTCTGTTTCTCATAACATTTAGGTATTTCAGATACAGAATATCTGTTTAATGCAACTATCACATAAAATATAAGAAATAATTTTGTCCTAAAATCTCAGGACATTTGCCATGTTTACAATTACATGTCAGGACACAACTGCCCAAAGAGGGACTGTCCCTTGCAAAGTGGGACAGGTGATAACCCTATGTCAAACTGTGGCCAATTGAAAAGGTGGAAACACAACCGTCAACTGTGGGGAGGCATTGTCCACAACAGTCGGACATGTATAAGGAATAGCTTGGACATAGGAAAAGGTGCCATCCTACCAATGAGTACAACAGGCTGGCAAAATTTGGAAGGCAGCTGTATAATCCGAACGTGTATGTGACACAGTCGAACGGGTAGTACCCGGATACACCAACCAAGTAATGAAAGTGAAGTATGGGCGTGTACCTATGTGCGTGAGGTATAGCATGAGGAAAGCAAACATGGCAAGGTAGTCCACACAACCATAAAGGTACCCGACACAAGTAGGGTAGTCAATGTGTAACTCTGGCCGTGTCATGGGCCAACAACCAAAGTAGTGCTCTATGGGGTGTGAGGAATTTGTGTGTGAGGGGTGGGTGTTTAATGGTAAATTCCTCAAAGGCGATACTGTGTCATATGCAGAAAAGGTGAACCGGAGGTGTACGAGGGGGCAGCGGGTGAAGTGGAAAGAAACACAACCACATGTAGAAACAGCTGCAAGACAAGCAGACAGGCCATAGTGTAGAACACAATCCCACAAACATATAAATATGGAAATATGCGAGATAAATGTATAGATACGTCACCGGCACATTCCCACAGATGGGTCCTGATGGAACTGGCCATAAGAAATGCAACACACCTGGATGCATAATGGCCTACCCAGCATACCCTCCACAACACACAACCTGCCACCATACCAGAACATCCACCAAATCCAGCCGTACTTGGTCCACTGGTTTGTTGCAGAAACAGCCACACACAGTGACCCCTACACATATGTAGTAGGTATTGTCACCCTAGGTAGTGTCAGGATTGCAAACCATGTATCCCCTGCATGTAAAACCCCCTGCACGTTTTCGTGCATCCACAAAAATCTTCGTTATTTAACATGTTTTCCTTTTGACCAATTTTTGGGATATCCCTCATGGGATGACCAACTTGTGTAAATAGTAGAATGGGTATGACGACATAATGTCCAATCCAGTAGATATCTGGACATAATTCAGAACGTGCAGTGGAGGTCCATGACACTGTCCAGCCCTAAGTGGGCATGCATAACCTACCACCCAGGATAAAATACCTTCCCGTGACACACGTGTCCAGACACAAATAGGAGGGAGAATATAATGCACACATTTGCAAAGTGGAAAACGGCATGAGGGTGAGGAAGACACTGACGTAAACAGGTCAACCCTGATCAAGTGTGAGGGACACTGACTGTGTGCAGTCGTGACCGACCATACCTGTCAACCTGTGTGAGCAAGATATCTGGACAGAGCCATGAATATAAGTGAGACAAAGGTCCAAAAACAGGGACAATCTGGAAAGATAGCTCTTAGAAACAGACATTTGATAGAATAACAGTTTACACATCGGCATTAATGTCTGGAGTATGAAGTCTGAAACCCAACTGTCTGTCATAATGTTCTGACTGCAGTCTGTAATGCTGAGCTACTGCTGTGCAAGAACACAACAGCGTATTACAGAGGTCCGTGCCATGCCACTCAACTGTCCGGATATTTTCAGAATGACTAGGGTCACCACCTGTCCCACTTTGCGAGTAACAGTCCCTCTGTAGGCAGTTGTGTCCTGTGAAAAAAATCAAGACGTAGCAAATGTCCTGAGAGTTTAGGACAAAGTTATTTCCAAATTTTCTTTAATAGTCACATAAAACAGTTATCTTGTATATGAAACTTCTATATGTTATGTGAAGTAGCATAAGCAAGTCAAATGTTACTAGAATAAGCTATTATATGTACAAAAAAGGTTAAAGGTCTGTACTATGCATGGCTGTAGGTATGTTTTGTCCTGGAAAATCTGACATCTCTACAGAACAGAACATGTCCCACTTTGGGCATTTGAAAAGGTGGCAACCCTAAGAATGACCACAGGTTCGCCGCATAGTGTTGGTGTGTGCCTCCGACAATCTGCACCAGTGTGGTAAATAGCTGAGGACTGACATCACTAAATAATGAGAAATATCCTGAGTTTAAGACTCCACAACCTGCAGAAAAGTCATGCTAATGCAAAACCTAGTATTCTATCAACGTTCTAAGCTTGTAAGAGCAATCGTTAAAATGTGTCCCTAATTGTCCCCTCATCATGTAGGTTTTGCACAGGTTTGGTGCTCTAAGAGGTTGAGAGGTATGGTCCGTACATATTTACAGTAACAACCCGTCAACACTTGTGTAATGTACAACTGCATACCTGTAGTCACTTCATGTCCAAAATAATAATCCCCGTTTGACTGTATACAGGTAATAGTCAAATGTGAATGGGAACACCCCTCACCGTGGAGTATGAACTGTAACAACCCCACCCATAATATGTAATGCCAACAGAATAAGCTGCTGACAGGTGAACAAACACCTGTGTCTATAAACACAAGTAAAACTTCAAAATAGGGAGATAATCCCTGTCCATATGCTTCGTCTGACATTTGAACTCGGCCAGGGAAGTTCCGTTCACCAGGTGGACAAGCCTAAACCCAGATCATTACATGAACACTCTGACAATCAAAGACCTGTATGTGGCTGGACTATATGCCTTGGTGTTCTGCATATCTTCGGAGTGATTAACAATGCAGCCGGAGTCCACAGCAGTAGGCAATAGGGAATGTGTAATATGTAGTACCACCTTTTTCCCAGCAGGAGAAAGGATGCCTGTGTTGTAGGTGAAGTGGTGAGGTGTATGTTGATGTAGCTAAGTACTATGGGTATGCATATCAATGAGGGAGAACACCAATAGAATAGTGGTTCTGGCATCCGGCCAACGTGAATGCAGTCCCGGTTGACCTACGACCACTGCACATATAACATGAAAGTGTAATGAATGCGTTTGTGCTGTACACACATTTAAATATGTAAAGGTGAACGTGTGTTTCGCAGCAGTCCATAAACTGGAATACAGATATGTAACTGTTACGGTCAGAATTATGAAAGTTCATGTAAGCACAATTATCTATGAAACATTTGTAACCCACAATAAGGATATGCAAGTGCACCTGCGCGTGTGTAATCCACTCACAGAATAGAAAATGAATGGTGTTTTCCCCACGTTCTATGTACATGGCTCATACCTGTTAACCCCGTAAAGTACGAAACCGGACAAAGCCATGACAACAACTGGTACAAATACGGACAATCCCCAGATATTGCCCTAACAAACATAGAACGTGGATAGAATAACAGGTGTGTCACTAGCATGGATTCTCTGAAGGGTATGAAGTCGCAACCTGAAATGTTTGTCATTATTTACCAATGTCAGTCTTTAATGATATTCTGCTAACTTGCCAGATAGACACAAGGTTATGAAAAATGGACCAAAGATAAGAGGCAAACAGCTGTACATGCAGCGGAAATCTGTACAGATGAAATGTATGATATGGAGATATATATACACATATATCCACAGACATAAACCAAAGCAAATTATGAGATGAGGAATGTACAGACATATGTATATATGTACATATATATATATATATATATATATATATGTATATATACACACACACATGATACATGAATAGATATATACACAGCAAACATATGTCCCTGTACATATAACACATGTACATAAATAGGTCATGGTATAGCTATTATGGATAGACAGACAGACATGCATGAAAGGAGAATACACCGATGCTTTCCAAACCATTGCCCGGAAAGTACCAGTGTGACAGGGCCTGCAAGTTCTACACGTTAAACATGAATATAGGTGTCCTTTGCAGGACCCCAAAAATTGATCCTGTACGAAGTGCGAATGGTCATTGATGCTAAAGAAGTCACAAGTGCAACTACGATATAGGTGTACATGCAACAGTAGCAGGTGCAAGGGTAATAACACATGGGTCAATAGAATGTATGACGTACGACCTGATATCTGCAGAGTGGGGAGTGCTTGGAAGTGTCCTCATACTTTATTATCGCTCACATTAAACATGTCTAATGGGTACTGTGGAGGGGTGTCAGGTATAGGAATCATGGGTATGCAGAAATGGGCCAAGGTGTTGGTTGGCACAGATCTATTAGGTACGCCCCATGGGAGTGATCAATGTACCTATGTGGGTATAGCACACGCCTTTATTCTCCAAAAAGGTGCAACCCATCTACTGGATATTGTGTAAACCATTGGGGGAAGATGAAGGGATCTATATCAGTGTCATGTAGGCGATTATCATGGATGGACATGCGTACGACAAAGATGGTAACTATACCTGCCAAAATGTCAGAATAAGACAGCTGGACAAAGGCATAGTACACGAAAGACAAATAGGGACTATATTAAATATACCCCAGACAAAGTCAGAACGTTGATAAAATAATGGAGTAGTCAGGAATATGAATGTTATGAGAGTTAGTAATCATGAAATAGAAATGTCAGTCATGATTACCTAACCGCACAGTCTGTCATGCCTTGCCAGCAATCTACCAGAAAGGCACATTATCATGACAAATGTAACAGAATCATAGGTCAAACCTCGGGATGTATACCCATAATGTGTACAGGTGAGAGGTATGAAGGTAACCCATCCTAATTAAATGTACAGAACTAGTGATACTATGTGGACAGGTGAGAAGAAAGACGTCAGGACAAATGACAAAACATGTACAAGTCAAAAGCATGTATTTCCACAAATGTGAATGACAACGTATGCCCTGTGAAAGTCAATGTGGAAGGTTAATAGACTCAAAAGACATGTGTCCCTCAGGGTGTCATGCAGTGTCACTGATACAGTGTCCAGTCCCCCATACTCGTACGTGAGCTCTGCCACTGACGGAAAGCGCAAATACCGGCGTACACAAAAGGTACATGATAGAATAATTAGTGTGGATAAGCACCTGTTGGCCTGTGTGAGGAATATAACCCTCTGGGTGGGTGTGTCCTGCAATAGGAATGTAATGGCAACTGGCCTGTGATGGCGCCATATATTGTGTGTATTGGTGTAAGAAAATTGATTTCCAGTATCAGAAACATACCGCACAACTGTACGAATGTGCAGATGTATGCCTCATATGTGTGGTGTGTTCCTCTTACAATCTGTACCTGTCTGCCAAATACCTGAGAACTGACATCATTAAATAATAATAAACATATGAGTTTAAGACCCCAAATCCCTCAGAAAGGTCATACTAATGCAAAACCTATAATACTGTCAACTATCTATGTTTGTAAGAGCAATATGTATAATCTTCCCCTATTTGTCCCCCCATCATGTTAGGCTTTGTACATATGTTTTGCTCTAGGAGGTTGATAGGTATGATCAGAAACAGATACATGTCTGAGGAAACAGCATTATCGACAGCAAGATAACTCAGAAGGTATGAAAAGCGCTGCAGTAGGAAGTTCAGTATTGGCCGCAGGTATGTGCTGACATGTCAAATGACACAGCAGTCTACATGAAGTACCTATAGGGCATCACCTTTACCAATGATGACAGTGGGACATACCCACAGCCATGCATACACCACAACTAGACATTGCACACAGCAAAGCCTAGGCCATGATACACGAAGCCTCCGGCATGTATGGATTGAGTGAGAGTACAGCAAGGAAAGATGACTGCCAGATTATTCAGCAAACACCTGTAGGGGCATGCAAGACCGCCCATAACATGAACATTGCACAGACAATGTTGGGATTTGCAACATACCCCATTTGTATGTGTAAGCTATGCAAATGATGTAATTACGCGATACATGAAACAGTAAGCTGTCCGTGCAAGAGCAGAGTTATGTGCAGAAATGTACCCGGATGTTATACGACTAACGTTTTGCATGTTGCTAAACGGAGCAATGACAGCTGCAAATACAGTATGAATACAGTCGAAGAAGCATGCCAATGTCCAAGTCCAAGGCCAGTGGTGGCTTTGTCCATTGGATATCAATAAACCAGTAGTTGTCCTTCCCGATCCTTGGTGTGGAAGCGTAGCGCAGCACCACGAGAATGCGCTGCGCTTCAAAACAAGACATATGTATAATATACATACAAAATGTAGGTTTAGTTAGATGTTAGTACACCATGCAGATGAATGGCAAGCTGGAGACAACATGGCTACTGCGTACTGGTTCTTATGTGTGGAAGCGCTCTGTCAGAGATGTAACAAAGCATTTGTAGGCAATGTGAGGCAAGTGAGGCTGAGGATAGTGAATCACAACATGTCATGCCATATGGGCCAAGCCTCTACAGTGTAGTGTAGGTTAAGGTGACTATTAGAGTAGAAGATAGGTGACAACATGAGTGTGTATGTATAAAACACTGTAACCTCACCGGAGCAGTGTCACATGTGTGCTGTCAGTACTCAGTGGAAGAGGCGTGTCATGAGCTATCCTAGGGAACGTCAGGATACTGACGGTGTACGCCATGGATACCACCGATGTGACCTGCAAACCTGCCCACAGTGTGTCTGCGCCCGTGCGCGCCAGTAAGCCCGAGTAAGCATGTGTGCATGCGTGTTAGCCCCTGTGCGCGTGTGGAGTGTGGAAGAACGAGTAAGCTAGTGTACGAATGGTGAAGCCTGTGTAATGTCGTGTATGCATTTGTAAGCATGTATACATGTGTACTACACACATCACACACGTACTGCACATTCAGACACACATGCTGCCAATACTACACACATCAGTGAAATGGCACATGGATATAGAATACATCATCAGAAGTAACAGTGCTGTAAACTATGCTACAGTGATGGTCATAGCTGCAATGCATCATGCCTGCTGATATACACCTGGAAGTAGCACACTGTGTGTTAACAGCATGCTAACATCAATACAGTGGAATAAAGCCACCGTGTGCAGCAGCACCAGGTTAGTCAGATCCTGCATCAATGTTACACATCACAGGTGATGGGACAGGTGATATCATATGCACAGGGTATGGTGTTAACATTTCCAGAGCTGTCATTGAGCCATCCAATGTACACGTAGGTGTGTGTGTGTGAGGGACAATGGTTATTGCATGGCCCAATGGTGGTGCAATGGGTGTGTGTATGTGATAGCCGTAGCTGTTTGCGGTAAGTGTGTGTGTCTGCATATACACAGGTACAGCATGTGTCAGCCATATACAGGAGGTTGTGGAACAGTCACAGACCATTCCTACAAGGCTGTAGAGATCCCCATTACTGGCTATGGACACCCCTCCAACACAACCCAGTCCTGCACCTGTCAATGTCTACACATACAGTCCTGGGATCTGTACCACAACCTGTGGATAAACGTGAGTCTGTAATGTTAACCTGAGGTGCATAGAATTGTCTGTTACTGCAGACGGATATGAGCCATACTCACAGTCCAATGTAATAACTACTGCTGACTGCTGCCGAGATCTGCATACGACCATTCAAAGGTGCTGTACTAACATTGTTTCCAATGCCCGTGTAATACCCAGCAACACAAAAACCGGTAACTACACATGTATAACCCATGATCACTACAGCACACAGTATGTGCACTATCACAGAGCTATAGCAGATGTACATACATCCAAGGTGCTCACGTACAGATAATGCAGC
>NC_056732.1:265461442-265526442 GCF_019279795.1 Protopterus annectens | reverse complement strand
CTGTCATGTGTGTCCATCTACACAACAGCATACTGGGCATGCTCACACAGTAGTTGCAAATGGCTGTCTTGCATGCAGATGGAGTCTCAACTCGCAAGGGCTCAGTTGGGACTGTCATGTGTGTCCATCTACACAACAGCGTACTGGGCATGCTCACACACTTAGCAGTTGCAAAGGGCCGTCTTGCATGCGGACAGAGTTTCAACTTGCAAGGGTTCAGTTGGGACTGTCATGTGTGTCCATCTACAAAACAGCATACTGGGCATGCTCACACACTTAGAAGTTGCAAAGGGCCATCTTGCATGCGGACGGAGTCTAGACACAGAAAGGCACAGTAAGGTATAACTGTCCCCACGCACCGAGCGGTCACACACATGCAATGACCAGTACACACTCAGCTGCCATCACAGCTGTCACAGGTGCAGATCCCAGATGTACACACCACAGTATACACTGTAGTCCTCGAGACATCACCATGTCATTGCTGCAGCAGTACACAGCCATACATTACCACAACACCATGTGACACATGACCAGTGGACTGTACAGAGGTCTACAGCAACTGTGCAGGGTACACATGTACTGACAGGGTTCCAACAGGTGTTATGCATTGCAAGTATACCACTATACATGACCAGGTTAGCTCAAGACATACCAGGGGCCCCGGGTCTTACACAGCTGTGACAGATGAGTGTTGCTGTACACCAACGAACACACATGTTTGGATATGTCAAACATGTGAATGTAGTGGATGTGTGCATGGACCACACACACAACACATATGTACATAACTAAGCCTTTGCTGTCCCCCGTGCAGAACAGTGGCCTAAGCAATCATACACATGCAAATGGAAGGTGGGTCCATGTCTGTTGAATGCTCACAGTACAGGAGGTAGCAATGTTGACGGAGGACACATTCCCCTGTAGTAGTCTCCCATGACACCCATGATATCATACCACAGTCCATGTGTCATGTATGTCAAAACACATGTCCACCAATAGCAATGCATACAAACATGGCTACAGGAGACACATGTAGGAACAACGCACATGTACAATCTGTACTGTGCATGCAGCAACCATGCATGTGCAGTGGCCAATGTCTGTAACACAGCTGTGCCTAACTACAACATGCAGTCGCAATGCAGCCCCATCATTGACACCTGTATATGGTGACATACAGACAGTACAGTTGGTTGTACATCACGTATGGAGGGATCTGTGTACATAAGTGGTGATCCACCTGTGTAGATGTATGTGTGCCGGGGATGGCTCACAGGTGTGTTACATGCCACCCTACCATGCCATGTGCAAACAGTACGCTATGTCACTGTTACTTGATGGTGATGACTTAATGCATACACAGTGGTCAGGTGTAACCAACTGTATGTCACGTGACACCTGTATCACTGACATCCTCCCATGTGCACATAGCCACACAATTGCCAGACATAGCATTGGTACACATACTGTGGACAGTACCGCTGCATGTCTATCAAACGGATCATCATATGGCAGGTGTATCATTCCCAGCACTGCCATGTGTGTCCGCTTGTGTGACCACACATGCCACATATGGTGGGGACTACATCCCAGATGTAACACATCCCTGTACACCATTGTAGAGATCTGTACATACTGCAGTGTAGAAAGCATGAGGTCGGCAGGTGTGGTGCATCACACACATCGGCTAATCGTACACACATATCTGGTCACCACAGTGTGTGTGTGTGTATGTATGTATGTATGTATGTATGGCTGTCTGGTGCTTGGTGTGAGGGTGTATGCTACCATACTGTGGAAACAGGATCACTAACCCCTCATGGTGATGCAGTCTACTACCCTGTTGATGCCATCGGTCCCAGCCATACTGGCTACCTGTGCATGTCCCTTATCTGTGCCACGTCGTGTGGGTGCAAAGTACTGTGAGGGTGATGACTACATAGGCAAGGGTCCACACATGAACACTATGGGGTGTGTTATAGTGCTGTAGACCCCGTGAATGTGGCCATGTTCCTGTACTGTGACAGGGTATTACTGCTACACAGTGTGGCCTCATGCTATCAGGTGGCCTCTAACGTCATCATTGGCCTGACTGCTGTGTACAACCCCTGCACCATGTCAATATACCTGTAATGTTTCCCGGTGTGTATGTCACATCTCTGTCCGCTGTAGCCTGTTCAACTGACCACATGCTTCAAGTGCAGTATATGTGCGGACATCTGTGTCATGTTTGGACATCTGTGTCATGTTCGACTGTCCAACAGTCAGGTTGAGGGTACATTTAGCATGCTGATATTGCCATACGTGCCTGTGAGTACTCCACAGTTACACATGGGAGACTACAAACACTGCTACCTGTAGGCACATGCCAGTACACCATAGGAGGGAACCAGGGCATTACGAACATGCTGTTACTGTTGTAACTGAGACACATACTGTGAACATATCTCAATGCATGCTGCACCTGGACTATATGGTATGACTGGTGCATGTTGACAGTACACCACTGATGTCACA
This sequence comes from Protopterus annectens, assembly GCF_019279795.1. Classification (NCBI taxonomy): domain Eukaryota; kingdom Metazoa; phylum Chordata; order Ceratodontiformes; family Protopteridae; genus Protopterus; species Protopterus annectens. The sequence continues at coordinate 265,523,922 of NC_056732.1, read as the reverse complement.
TACACATCTCTCAGTATTCACACACGTCCAATGCAACATACACATCCCTCAATATGCATACAAAAGTAATGTTAGATACACCTCTCACATCTCAGTATTCACACATGACCAATACAACATACACATCCTGCAATATGCACACACAAGTAATGTTAGATACACCTCTCACTATTCTGTTCACCTTGTGCATCAGACCATATGAGCATATCCCTGCACCGATGGTGTGGATGACAGGGATGCAGCACAGGCTTCATCATATGCACAGGGTGATACTGTTTGCCAGGGGCATAGGCTGCTCCAATGGATGACATCATGTGTGCGGGTAAGGACCAGTGATTTGAATGGACATGTCTGTTCCGTATGCATGTGGGTGTTGTGGAGCCCTACAGTTGTGTTTGCTGTGTGCGTGTATGTGTGCACACAGTTCTGTCATTTGTGAGGCCTACACAAGGGTATTATGGACAGCTCCAGATTGTACAGACCAGGGTGTACAGCTCACTGTGACCGGACATGGCCACGTGTCCTGTGCCTGCCAGGGGTTGCATGGGCACTACCAGGCAGAGGTACAGAATGGCTACTGTCCGATGACACATGGCCACTGGAACCGTGTCCCCACCAGGAACGTCCAGGGCCATGTCCACGTGGCCTGCTGTGACCTGCTGTGGACATCGCAGCACCAGCTGCACTGCTACTGCTACCAGCACTATGGGAGTGGCCATGTGAGGTGGCAGGCTCACGCTGACCTGCACTAGCTGGTGTAGCTGGCCTACGTCCATGTGTCCTATGTCTCACCCCTACCAGATGTTCCAGCACAGACAGCTCACGCTCATGGATTGCCATGCCACGGTCGAGGATTCTGACCATGTCACCCAATCACCTGTCCAGAACATCAGCAAGCTGATGTTGAGCACCTGCCAATGCCTGGATGTTGTTGTTTAGGGTACTGATAGCAGCCCTCTGCAGCCTCTGCCCTTCTCTGTTCTGCCGTTCGGCACGTGCCTGTGCCACCATTACAGTCTGGAACATGCGTCTGGTGATCCCAGCTGCTGTGCTATGTCCTGCAGGTGCATGTCTGCCAGAGGTCCTCCTACGAGCAGCACCAGCCACATGCCTGTGTGGCACATCTGCAGTCAGTATACTGCCACCATGGTGTGGAGACACACCTTCTGTAGCCACCACACATTCCTGTTCAACGCTAACAAATGCTGACTGTCCTTCCTCTATGGCCACTGTAGATGCGGTATGTTTTGGCAGCTGAACTGTGTGCGGGGAAGAGGGGGACATAGCTGGGATGGCAACCGTTGGCACAGATTCCACCCCTGTCATCCCTGCCTGTACCTCATGCATATGTTCATCACTGCTAGCATCTGTGGGGACACTATCAGATGGACCGCAGGAGGGTAACGCACCTACATCACCTGTGAATGCAAAGAAATACTCTACATTACAATAGACACACACTGACACACACACACTGACACACACACTGACACACTGACACACACTGACACACACTGACACACACACACACTGACACACACACTGACACACACACACACACCGACACACACACTGACACACCATGCATGTGAGATGACAGATGGCATGCAGCATGCTTGTGATACAGCTGACAGCATGCAGCTCAGACATCAATAGTATTTGTAAGCATACCCCCTGGAATGCACAGTACAGCAGGCAGGTGTCATATCATTATCCATGCAATTCACACGATCATGGTAGTATGCATGCATTCCTGTGATACACCATGTGGACCAGAACAGGATAACAGTACACATGGCTGATGTGACCTTGACATGTAATCTGCTGACATGTTCATTAACATGCATGCATGCCTGACACTGTTGTGACACATGTACAGCATCATACTGGGTATCACATTGCGGTGTTGTCCATATGCCCTACAGATAGAATGCATGTTGAGCAAATGTGCATGGGCATGGTAGGGGACTGGGCTGTCTACATTGCTGTACAGTGTGATGTACAGACACTGTGCCATTGCATGGCATCATGAGGCGTCTATATTGCTAAACAGTGCATGTTATGTACACATTGCATATCCAGAACTGCATGCATACCCATGACATACCTGTGGATTGTGACCTACGATGCTGAGGTATATACACACCCAACCATGCTGTGTCATGTGACAGGTCACTGGAGGACATACAGATGACACCCCTGCACGATGACTATAGAAGCTGCCTGGCAACCATGTCCACACATAGCGGACCTGTCACATCACCATTTCACACATGACATTGATGTACCACACACACATGGTGCACAGCTAACAGTGATGTCCTATGGCAGGGGGGGAAGTACAGTTTCTGTGGCCTGGTGTCACTGTCAGTGGAACCTGTGAAGGTGACTACCATCATGCTATGACACAGACATCATGTTCAACACATCTTATGAGGTACATGTCACTGACACCTCCACTAGCTGTGCACAGGCATTTATGATGTGCAGTGTACCACATCATCTGTACAATCGGTCTAGTACGGCTGTACTTGGACCATGTGTGGACAAAGTGGGGCAGGGTGTATCCACATCCCATCTTCTGTGTGGCTACGTGTCTCTGGCCATCCCCCATGGCCATGTGTGCACATGTGTTGGCCATGTATGTGATGGCCATCTATCACACATGTCTGTGTTGTCCCATATGACATACACCCATAGATATTGGTTATGTCACCATCCACAGGGCTATGCAGACAACAGGTGTATGTGTGGTATGTGGGGTATGGGTTGTGGGAAATTGTGACAATATTGCGACCAAAACGCTACGTGTCTCAGACATGTCGGATGGAACATCACAATGTGTGAAACCATTGCAGGGGCATATAACACAATGGTGATGCCTGTGGTCTGCCCATATCAATGCTCACTGTGCAGTACTGGTTTGTGTACCACACATGTTGTTCCACTGTATAGTACATATGCCTCCATTGTAGAACACCTCCACCGTTGTATGCACAGCTGGACACACATGTAGCAATGACAAATACTGTAGTTTCATGTCTGTGTATCATTTCAGTTGTATATATTGCACTGGCCTGTGTGGATGATGGGTGATGCAACCTATATATCCATGTATTAACTGGCCACATGGTGAATAGATCTATGCTTTGACATGCCTGATACTGATGATAGACTCACCTGCAACGGACTCTTGTCTGTGCGGCATGCCAGAGGTACTTGTATAGGGTGACACAGCAGTATGAACATTATCCATGACTGTATGACAGCCACAGGGTGCACAGTGCAGGTTAACACATTTGCCTGTACAATAGCATATAGTCAGCATATGTGTGCATACCATACCTCTCAACTTCTTAGAACAATAAATGTGGATAAAGCCTACTATGATGGGGGATGTATAGGGACAACTGTGGCATATTGCTCTTACTAACCTGGATATTTGATAGACCAATAGGTTTGCATGCACATGAGTTTGCAACGGAATGTGCAGTCGTAAACACAACTGTATGTCATCATTTAATGACTCCATTCCTCAGCTATTTGCCAGAAAGGGACAGATATTAAGGGGAACACACCAACAATATGAGGCAGACATCTGGACATCCTGCAAATACCCATACAGTTCAGACGTATGGTGCATACACAGGGTAGCATAAAGCATGTGTGTCCACATACCTTGCATATGTTGTTACATTACATGACATACACTGACACATGCACGTACCTGGGATATACTGGCCATATGTTCAGTACTGACTTACCAGGCAACTCCAGGCTCATTGGTTGGGAGACACCCACCTACACGATGGCAGCTACTGTTTGTGGGGGCTGTTCTGAGGGTGTTCCCAGACTGGCCAGTAGCTCCTCTGTGTGTGTGGGTGGAGGCTGGGTTGGTGGCCCACCACCCGTACCACCTTGTTCCCTGGTGATTGCAGTGGCACCCTGTTTTGCATGATGAATGAGGTCCATGCAGTGTCTGCACACCTGCTGGTAAGTGCGGTTGTGGCCGCCCACTTCGTTGACCCTCCTGCGAAGATCCTGCCACAGGTCATCCCGCTGCTGTGCATGCTGTGGCACATGGCTAAATAACACCTCGTAGTTTTCATGGAGGTACGGTATTACAACATCATCCTACTGTCGGCTATATGCTGGTAGGTGTGTACGTGGCATTATCTGTAAGAAATGATGAAGGTGACAGGTCGCATTTACAGACATGTACAGTGATACTGCTTCACATACATTCTAGTACATTTGCACAGTTATCTTTGCAAATCAACATGACACTAACACGACTGGCATGTATGTGTCCCTCACATGTAACACCCAGGATGTATATATGGGGATGACCCATATATGTGTGTCACCTAATTAGTGTTCCTACTGCATGTGACGTCAGTCTCCATGTGGACATGTCTGTTTGCATGCACTGATGTTCTTACCTATCTACCCATGCCTGATGTATCCACGGTAATGCTGTTGACCTAGATGCTGTGGATATGTCACATATCAACACAGACACAGCCTTACTGGACTTGGGCAGTGACAATGCACCAAGTACACATGGAAACCTGTACATGCATCTGTTTTTCTATAGACATCTACACTGCACAGCTGTTCAACATCCTGCCACAGATCACCTGTGTTGCACATGTGATAGACATGGGACAATGGCTAGTCGGACGTCATTCACAGGTAAGGTTACCGGCTATAGCATGTACGGGCTGGGTTTCCTAGCTGTATCCAACACCCATTACGCCACCACGAGGGGCATCAGTGACACATTACTGATCCAGATAGATGATACTACATCTACCATATGGCCATCACACCATGTATGGCAGGGATGATATGTGCAGCTATGTGGACAGGGCTGCAATGTATGGCAGGATATGTCACAGGTATGGCACAGGGATCTGTCCAGCATGTGGCTATCCTAGTCGTAGGACAGTGGTTGTCCATGACGTATGTCTTTCAGATCAGGCTATGGACATGTAGCATGTCTAACAGCATAGTGTGGCATAAATCTGTATGCAAGGTGGATAGCATGCTGCATACTAGAGGTGAGTATTTTGGAGGCTGGTATCGGAAATCCACGCATGGGCCCTACCCCTGGAGGGTGATGTGTATTCCAATATTGGTCACACGGTTGCTGTGTATGCCTGTCCAATGATCTCCGTGCTCATGGATACCACCCTGTCATGTCATGGGTTCCTTGGATGACTACCTAAAGGGCCAGGGAGATGTCACCAGCTCAGGGAGGTGTACTACACTACACCATCCCTAACACAGTGTCCATACTGTTGACCACAGCCTAGGTGTTTCTTAATGGGTACGGGGGTATTCCCCTAGTGGTGTCATTGCTGATATCATCCACCAGAATGTGCACATGTGTCACACACATCACACACACAGCCCATTCTGTATGTTGTTCACAACACTGTGACAACAATTGCCCATAGGTCATGGCCATTCACATCATCACATACACAGATGGCTGACATTTGTCTGTGTGGTATGGGCTACAATGCAGATGGGGTACAACACATTAACCCTGGTTTACTGTAGCTGACACCGTGTGATATGCACATGTCACTGTAGCACCTTTGGTAGTTGTATGTCTATCAACAGGCCACTAGTAGAACACTCCTGTGACATACACAGGCATCTGTAGCCAAACATCAGTACAGTCTTGTACATCTGTACTGCTAACATCTACATTGATAATGGTTCATGGACCTGCAGACCATAGCCGACAGTGTTTTGATGCGGTGCCACCAATCATGACTGTTGTCAACACTTGTGGGTTGATAGTATACAACACCCTATCTGTAATGTATGGGCATGATCAGCACTTTTTCAGAGCTTCTTGGCACGTTATGAGCTACTGCTTAATTTCGCACCCATTTCACACCAGTCCTCACAGGTACACTGTCTGTCCATACATTTCCAGCTTGATAACTGTACAACAGCTGTTGTACACACATCTCTCACATACCTCGTGAGACATGGTGGTTTCTATGGCCTGTCCACTTGCCACGTACCACTTATATACAGGCATGTCCAACTGGCATGTAGCAGTGCTATTGCCTGTCACTATGATGACTATGTTGTACATGTGGCAATAGAGCTATTCTCATGTCCACAGTCAATGCACACCTCCCAACATACAACAGTACAGCCTGTAGAGGATGCACATATGCAGCCCTGCTGGGGGTTATACTGTCACCAACCCTGACTGCACCTGACAGTCATGTGGGGTTGTGCAACATTGGCAACGCATCTCACACATCACATGGTCCCACATGATCCCCACCACAGGCCACACATACGGAGACACCTTGTACAGTACCCCTCCATACCCTGTGTGGGCACCAATGACAGCCCACATCGCCAAACACAACCACACCAACCTATAGCCCACAGACACGTGTGCCCATCACATACAGCCAATAGGGTGTCATAACATACACAACACACCTGTCTTAGGTGACTGTCGGCAGTCACACTGCTGTTCCACTCTGCAGGCTACACAAGGCAATAGTCACTTACATCCTGCTGTCCAGTAACTGGTTCTGTAACATAACTTATGCACACATGCCACAAGTCAGCAGGTATGATGTGACACCCCTTCCATGTTTGTGTGACTGAAGTTGTCACTCAGGGCACAGACTACGTGTGCAGGGACATGCGATAGCCCACCAGTGTTGTCGACCTGATGGTGTGGTCCACGCCATGGGAAGTATTTTGCGGTCATCTGGACCTGTTACCACTGTAATACGAATGACTGTGTCACTCCCAACAGTTGTCCATGCTTCTGCTGTCATTCCACAGGCATCTAGTATACGTCCACTTTGACAGACCCGGCCAAACAACATGATGCTGTGGCACATTTGACCTGCACCTGTCAGCCCTGGGAGTACGGATCACATGTTGGACTCTTGCTGCTTTTATACTGCCTGTCTTGCACAGTGCCCAATAACAGTCACCACCAGAATGGGAACTGGCTAGCGAAGCATGTGGTCATGTCGCACAATGCTTGACATCATCCTCTGTGACGCACGCAGGCAAGACACACCTGATACTGCACCACTGCAATATCTCTGCAGTGACTGGGACCTGCCTCTTGGCTCTGCGGAGCACACCTGCAATGACTGGGTATAGACAGACAGTACCTCTCAGGCACATACATGGACTGGCACACCCACAGCTGAGGTGTCCCCATATTCCACTATGTTGTACACACATCCCGGCTAGTTACTTTGCACAATGCATCACAGGTGCTCCACGTGCATATAACTGTGTCCGGAACTACTGCTGCTACTAATGTGAGACTGACAGTAACCCACACTTAACTGTGATAGCCACACATGTACTGACACATTAGGCGTACATTGTGCATGAGTCATAACCTCCGCTCAGCTGGTTTGACCCATACACCACCTCCAAGACCAACAGTATCCTTGACATGGACACTACCAACATGTGCTTGCTGTTCCGCACCTGCGGTTATCCCCTCATTGGTGGAATCCAAACATCTGCTACCCACCCTTGTTAGCCACATACCGGCACCACACACTTCACGGCATACACAGTAGATGAGTACTACAACACCAACTACAGATGTCGTATGACAGCGGTAGTTGTTGTCGTGACACACGTGCAGGTGGACAATGCACATGCAAACACTGAGACATAGCCCAGTGCACTTCAATAGCACGTACACAACAATGTGGTTCATGCTATTCCACACAGAACCATGCTGGTACACACCAGAATACAGACGACAATCTGGGGGTGCAGTTCCATGGACATACTTTACAACAACAGGTGGGGACTGTTACACAGTGGTGTACATTCCCATGGGTGGGGTGACTCACTGGTCAGCCTCGGTAGGGCCACAGGATCCCACATCACATACACCATAACTAGCTACGTACACATTACTGCGACACGTTCTGAGATGTACTACAAGGCATTATGGTGGTATGTCGGTAGTCGTATACAATACCCACATCTGCTCACACATACAACTGTCACTCTGCAACATGACAGTAACAGGTGATGTTGGCAACATGCTGTCTGATGGCTTCATTGCTAACATTACACCCTCTCACTCCCTGCAGGGCCACATTCCTTGCAGGTACATTGCGGTGTACCTGCAGTCACACCTACACAGTACTGACCTGCACTCTATATGTCCTAGGACACAGGCCCCTTGTCACCCTGCAATATCCCAGGCTATGATGTCCACAGAACTCTGAACAGCATGTCTCCCCCCTGGGACACCATATTCAGTAATAGCCTTGTACCAGACATTGTGGCCCCTGACTGGCACACAGCGACAGTAACACTCCTCACAATTGGTGCCACACTGCATGACTGGGACTATTGCCCTACACACCTCACTGGACTGTTATGCATGGCTATAGGGCACATCATCATGGACATCATTCGTCGAGTCTTTGTTGTGCTCCAGTCCTTTGATGCCAGCTGGGTTGGTCTTGTTGGGACCACAGCATTCCTCCTACACCTGGTGAACACCTTTCCTACAGTCACCAGAGTAGTTGATGATGATACGGGTGTCCACACAGCCTGCATTGTCCTCTCGCTGCCATTCAGCACCGTTCTCCATTCTGGTATTGACTACATACACATCCACCTGCACATCACAACATATGTCTCCAGATGTTATGCAATGTGGCTAATGGACGGGACACACACACTGAGGGTGGCATACCATATCACATACTGCAATCCAGTTACACTTGGCTTACCACAGTCCTCAGTCATGGGGCCCTCATGTTCGGTATATGCTTCCCTGAGGTACAGGCTACCACTGAGGGGACTTCCATGCCTAGCTTTACAGACCACTGCATACCCAGCACCGTTGTTACTTCACCAGCTGATACAGACCCTATCCATATGAGTGTCACTGTGACAGATACCGATATGAACATCATGGCCTCTACCTGTATGACACTTGGTGTGAACATTACCTTTGCAGTACACCATCCTCCCACTGGTTATCACATAGGTGTCAGTCCCCTAAATACATGTTGCATTGTACATGTTTGTAAGACACATGTATGTCGCACACACTCCTGTGATTACCACATTGCCACTGTGGCGTGGATATCCTTCTATGTGTTCACACATGTCTGTACTGGGTGTGTAGCTGGTACATAGGCACCCATTGCACCTCTGAACACCGGACGTATATACACATCCATGGGTACAACACCCCGCGTAGGGTGTACCTTACACAACAGCTTTACATAACCCAACATTAAAACGCCATGATGTTTATTGAGCTACAACTGTTAATGTATGTGGCTTATGTACAGACACCACATCTGTACACATTTGCAGATTACATACTCAGGGGTGATGTCTGCTGCAAAGACAGGGCCCATGTCTGCGAATATGTTTATGGATATACTCCACAAACACAACATACACAATAGCCACTATGACCATGATGCTCATGGATATGTGCACACACGCGACTGTGTGTGGCATGTGCTTGGGGGTTGCATTCCCAGACCGGACACTCACCATGCTTTGGGACATGATTCCTATGTACATCATGCATGGACAGTCAGTAGCAGTGTTCATGTGATACCTCGCTTGCTGGATGGTGGACACATGTACGCCAGGGATCACTGCAGTGGCTGTACTGTGCAGTGATGCAGGTTACACATGGCTCTTCTGTTCACAGGACACTACCTTGGAGAGGTGCCACAGGTGTGCACACTGTAGTTGTTGTTACACATTGACTTGCCAGACTGCATGGTACCCCACTATGAACCTGTGCAGCTATTACATGTCCTTTGTGCATGGTTACTGGTATAGCCTTTCCAGTTAGATTGGCTGTCACGCTATTACAATGTCCCGTGACTACGGGCCATATGTATATTGTTATTGTACATGCCGATCATGTTCATGTTTGTCTGTCACATCTCTTCTGCTATTCTAGTATGGGAGTAATGTTTGCGTCCTTTGCAAATGCACAGAGTGCAGTACATAGTTATTTCATCATAACTGTTTATACATATCTTAATTACATACTACTCACATCACTATATGATACCTTTGTTATGCATCATATGCCTGTTCTCCTGTGTAACATATCTGACATATCAATCTACTGTACTATACATTACACATGTTTTACATGGTATCCCATAATTCAACCATTACTTGCACAGAGGGTCCACCTTAGACATGTCATTGATGTTATATGCCCATACACATGCGTACTGTTACAGTATATCGACATATACTATCCCCTGCTATGGCACGTACTTATGGGACATACCCTGCCACTGACGGCGGGTCGTATGACATTGTTCTGTTTAACGCCGTCATGTTGCATCCCTTGTGGTGTCTGTGCTGTTTACCGTGTGGCCCACTGCTGGACGCAAATCTTCTACAAGCATTAGTTCGATCAGCGAGACATCACTACATAAATACCACTCCCCACTTTATGCATGACGGACACCGTTAATTACTGCAAACCAGGCTATGCATACACTGACATTACATAATACAGAACATACTATACATACAGTTAGTGTTATACATACCTTGATATCATTCTGGTGTTTCGTCTCTATCTCGCTGTTCTGTATCACTCTTTCAACTGTTATACGGTATGAGCATACAGTTTGCATATCTGGCAAGTCATCCTTATGTACGTTTATACCTGCAACATGTGGTTTACTGCTGCCAATTGGTGGTCCGGTGTGACTAATTACGTGCACTTCAGCTGTGCAGCTACTCCATTCGCCAATTACGCGGCAGCAGTGGGGTATAATTGAATTCTCCACCTGGGCATTGGCCATTTGCCCTGCTTTCGGGGAGACAGCCTGTATTGTGTTTTGTTGTGTGTAATTGCAACTGCTTTGTGTAGCGCCAAGTCTATTTTGGGGTCATGTCCCCCATGGATTGTGTGTGATGGCTTGAGTATGTGGTTCTACCTGTGACTGTACCTGTCATCCCACCCGTCTGATAAAGGACTATTGCAAACACCTGTAACATCGCCGTTTGTTCCGTTATACGACAGATACAATTTTGCATGGCGCCTTTAAATGTCTCTCACAAGGTATGTCAATGGTTCAGCAGATGTAATTGACTAACTAGATGTTTGGGCTGTGGTTACGGTCTGTATTGCTATTGTACAGTGTGGGGGATGTAGGCGGGTGTACGTAGCATATACGGTTTTGTGGGGCTTGCATTTCTACGTAGTCCATATATATGTGTGTGGGCCCCTTCCCTAATTACAGTGCTATCACTTAATAGACTTCTATTACGGGAATTTACTTTGGGCCATTGTTAATTGGTTTCTATATGGTATGCAGGTGCGGTTGATACTTCCATACCTCCGGATGTACGGCGATATGTGCAGGGATATTTGTAAATGAACGCTATCCCGTGTATGTCTGTCCCAGATATTTGCAGTCATTGCAGTGGTGTTGGTGTCAGACCCTCTGTCACATGGCTTGCCACCTTTTCATATGGCCATAGTTGGACACTTGCGGGTCACACAGTGGTGTTTACAGGCTGACATATGGCCACGGTCAGTACACAGGATAGCACATACTTTTATCCTCATTACATACCTACTGTTCGTGGTCCTTCACTACTTATCGGTTTGCATGTAACATTTCCGTTTCTTACATACATGCATGAGTATTTCCTGCAACTATTGCATATTATGTGGGACATACTAATGTCCTACACTCACGGACAGTTGCCCTTTCTAATGTTTCATGTCAGGACACACCTGCCCAGGGGGGGGGCTGTCCCTCCCAATGTGGGACAGGTGTTTACCGCATGCCTACGGATAGCTATACCCGCACCTACCGTAATCATCTACCTCCGAGTTGCCACCTACAGACACACTATGCGGACACACACACACACTTTAGTCACACTGGAACACACATGGCACCCTCAACACACACATACACAGGCTACATCACTCACAACCACAGTTGTATACGGTACCTACGTGGACTGCACCACCGACAGCGGTGACTACTTGTCCTTACTATCGTCCTATTGCTTGCAGTTCTACTGTTCCAGTACTGTGTTCTTTCTGTCTTTCATCCTCCTGGTTACGCGTGTCGGTGTGTGACACATTTCATAGTTGGCGGTATCCTGTTTATTTGTACCACAAAAGTGTTTAGAATGTCGTCGACCTATCTATATATTTGCAGATGCCAGTGACCCCTTGTATATCGACATATATCACGCTATCACCCTTTCTATCTGTATTATATATGTGTAGATATATATATATATATATATATATATATATATATATATATATATATATATATATATATATATATATATATATATATATATATATATATATATATATATATATATATATATATATATATATATATATATATACATATCTCAGACAGGGGTGGTGACAGGCACGCTACGCCTTTCATTGTGTGTTTGTCAGTGTATACTGTGTTTCCTGGACTCCGCACGTTTGTGTCTGTACCTGTCACATTACACACCTGCCATGGGTTAAGATTACCTCCCATCCCACTTTGCGAGGGACAATCCCTGTTTGTGCAGTTGTGTCCTGCAAAATATTTGTGAACATAGCAAATGTCCTGCGACTTTGCGACAAACATATTCCCTATAGTTTATGTCATAGTTGCATGACACACTTATTCTGTATCTGACCCACCTACATGTTACAGGACATGGAACACGTACCTGCGACCATTACTAGACTATAAGCTTTTTATCTATGCAAAACACTGTTGTTCTGGTTTTCGTCCTGGCCGGGTGTGTGTCGTCCTGCTGACATCTGGCGTATGTCCCACATTGGTCAGTTCAACTGTGGCAACCCTACCGTATGTACATCTTGCCTAGCAATAGTATTGGGTGATTGTGTACATGACTGCCTGTTCCACTCCTGGCAGTGGTCGTTTTACCCTTCAGAGCAGGCACTATTTGTTCAGGGGTGACTAATGCTGGTGTCACCTGTTCTGTACATCATTGACAGTGATCTGCGCAGTGGTCGGTGACACTTAGCCCTGTTTTGCGCATATCCATATAGTTGTATTTAAACATCGCTTACCAGCTGTGGGCAACGCTTATTCCCGCTAACGTGTGCTACAAATATTCTGATGACCTGCATCTGGAATGCATTACCCATGCCATCGGGATTATGTGACATCCCTTGTGGGATGTGGGACCGGGAACATGCACGACAGACACTGCATGTACCACTTGGACATCTGGGGGTTGTACACAAATTATGTCAATTTATATGTGCAGTACACTACATACTCCACACTACACTCACATGGAAGACTCTGTTAGTTTACAACTTGATGGGTCCAGTTAATGGTATGTCCATGTGATGTTTACTGGCTGTACTCCAGCACTGGGTATGTATATCACAATTAGGTACACCCGATAATTTGGTACACCTTCATACGACTGTGGATGCAGCATGCCGGGGTGATGAATGCCTGCCATGGGTACATCCCCTGCCTTGACACTACATCCATGATTAAATTTTGTGGAGCCCCTCAGTAACGCGGCGGGTAATCCGTGATGACTGTGTGTAGGACAGTGCTTACACACATGTGCTCCCATGATTGCCTCTGCTCCAGTACGTGACAGTTGCTTACTCGATGTTGTGGCGACGGGTGTCACTGTTTGCCCTGTTTGGTGTTTTGCCTCTGACAATCGGGCGTGTACCTACCGATGTACCTGGGAACCTATACACACAGCATCGACAGATGCTGATGGGTGCAACTACTGTTCAGGTGTTGACAGTTCCATGTTCCCATGGCTGTTGCATGTACAATGTTTGAGGGCTGCCTATGTAGGATTCCACAGTGGGCCACCTATACATCACAATTTACAGGTAGTCATGTTTGTGTGCCATCCATGTTACTGTGTGCAGGTGGGGAGGGGTGTCAATCTGTGGGAGCCTACACTGTCAAGGTATGTGCTATATGTTCCCTTTTTGCCAAGGCGTAGGCATATTGGGCACACCTCTGTCTGCCTACTGGGGCTGGCACATTGTGTCCGTGGTCTGGATCCCTCTGTGCCTGTGTTGGCCTTGGCACTTGCGGTGGGCTGTGAGGCCTTCCTCCATTATGACCCTGCTGCAGCTGTTTCTGCAGGATCATATTATGTAGCATGGCACATACTATGAAGATGTGGGCACACGTGCCTGGAGAGTACTGCAAGGCTCCACCAGATGCATCCAAGCACCGGAGCCGTGATTTCAGCATCCCGAACACACGCTCTATTATGCTTCTGGTTTGTGCATGTGCCTCATTATGGCGTTCTTGCATTGGTGTGTGTGCATTTCTGATGGGGGTCATCATCCACGGCTCCAGTGCGTAGCCAGTATCCCCCACAAGGTGACCTTGTGGGATGTCCCCCCTGACAAATACCTGATACAGCTGTGAGGCATGCCAGATATGGGAGTCGTGGTAGCTTCCAGTGCTGCCAGCACACACATCCATGATAATGCCCTGGGCATTGCACATGATCTGGCAGTTGATGGAGTGGAATCCCTTGCGCTTTATGTAGCGCCTACCATACTCACTGGGTGGTGACTTAATTTGTATGTGCGTGCAGTCTATCGCACCCAGTACCTTCGGGTAGTTTGCCACATGGTGGAAGTGACGCATATTGCCGGCCAACTCCTCCTGAGTTCGGGGGAAGTGTATATGCTCATTGGCATGTGGTAACATGGCATCCAGGAACTGGTGTAGTATCCTGGATGCCGATGCCTGTGAGATCCCCATTATATCTCCAGTTGGCCTTTGAAAGGTACCTGTGGCTAGTATTCGCAAGCTTACACATACCTTCATGTCCACTGGGATGGGTTCCCCTCTGTTGTTTCTGGCTCTCAGGCGTGGCCGGCACAGCTCTACTATTTGCTGTAAGATGTCCCTGTCCACCCTGTAACGCTCTACTATCTCCAGATCATGTAGCCCCTGGTAGGTTACCCTTGGTCTGAACACTCTTCTCCTCCTCCGAGGCCTACGGTGGTTGTCGGCATCATCCTCCACAACACCGACGGTCTGTAACACAAGCTGATGAATCACAGCTATGGCAGCTCCCAACATGTACATTTTAAAAGTTCCCCGTCTGTTTACACCTATGGTGCGGTGTTTGGGAATACACAGGTGTGTGTTGGGTGCTTTCACACTTTATACTGTTTTGCTGTGAACACTGATGATGTCATAGGGTGTGTATGTACGATTGTGGCTACAGGGTATCTTCTGTGTTTTATTTACAAAACTGCTATTTTGCTGTCTTTGGTGTTGCATTACATTTGGATGCCATGAATTACCTCCTGCCCTTCCTTTTACATTTGTGCACGTTACACCTACCATTTGCTGGCATGCATCCAGCTGCCTGCTTTCATTTGTACTTTCCTAGACCTGGCTTATCTTGCGTAATGTGTGCTATTGCCGATCTACTGTGGGTTTGCTTTGTTCTGCTATGACAGTTCTCCTATATTTGCATTCCAGGTCCTCCACACCTTTCTTTGCAATCCTATGCCTCCCCTATCCTGTTTTGCAGGTTTTTGCATGCAGGCTTGTCTACTGCCATCGATTGGCCGCCGTGTGTTGATTGGTGTTAATTGCTCATTAGTACACCAATTACCCTGCTTCGGCATTTCCTTCTTTTCTTCCCCTGACCTTCCTGTTTGTGCTATTGTTCGTGGCACGTGCATCCACTTACCGTGTTTCGGGCACGAGTTCATCCCCATACACATGCACTTTCAGGCACCATGTGTGCTCTCAGCTGAATGGTTCTATACCCTCCTCTCCACCCCTGTCCTTCAGCTTTGCTTAGCAATGGCCAGGCCAGATTTGCATTGCTCCAATGTGCTTACTGATACAGTGGCACACCCCTCTAATGATGTCATGTATCACCTTTGATACACTCCTCAGTGTTATAGCGCTGCGCCGTCAGGTACATCCTTCATCCGGCGGGACGTTTGCGATTCAGTATTACCTGCCTCATTTGCATGGCATTGACTACTAATTCATAGTTACAGCGCCGAACACTGTCGTGGGCCTCTGGCAACCCTTGCGCCTTGCTTGTGGTGTGCCATGCCTACCATTGCATATTATGGTGCAATCCTAATTTGTTTTTCATTGCGATTTTCTGCCATTTTTATATATTTCCTTTGCATTCCTGTTTACACACACATGCCCTGCGGTTGTACTGTGCGTTACTGTGGACATGACATTAAATGTTGTTTATTAGGTGTTGTGCATCTTTTCTTGTGCCATTGGCTGTGTATTTGTCTATTGGCATATGTTAACTTTGCAATACATGCGTGTGGTCCGCTTCCATAACTCCAACATTCTGTTTGGGAAAATGTAAACCGTGTTTTTTTGGTTTACATTTCCATGGGCTTGCGCTATGCCTGCACCACTTTGTGAATTGCTGTATGCCTTCATTAGCATGGTGCGACACTGCGCATGGGGTGATTTGCATACCTATGCCGAGGGCTGCGTAGCTCTGGCATACGCCGGTAGTGCACGTGGGATTGATTCGTACCTGAATCGCTCAGCGGACATATTTGGCATTATACCGCCAACGCTACGCCTGCGCCTGGCGCAAGCTTCATGAATCCGGGGGTAAGTTTTTTTTAATACCCATATTGTGTTTGTGCACAAACATTCTGTTATGTAAAAAAAAAAAAAAAAAAAAAAAACCCAGAAAATAATAAATATGTGAGAATAATGCATTATAGGGCCTTGCATAGAATATGAATAATGGCAGATTTCCATGGTTGCTAAGGAGGCAGGCCCGGGAATAGTGTAGTATCCAGGTTGTGTGCTTGGATCTGTATGCAAATGAACTGGAGTTACTGAATAGCAAAAATGCTTTACTGTGTCTGCAGATAAAATCCTTGTAGCCCCAGAACCTTGTTGGTGCCACTGGAGAGCTAGCTGACATCAAAAGAAGGTGTTTCACTATCTGTTTAAGCAGATTGGAGTTGAGCAGCACCTGTTTCCATGGTGCACCACTCAACTAAGCAGGTGGGTTTATCCAGTGATACCAAGCTTTGTTTAGCATTGGGGCACTTGTTTTAGCTGGTTTGAGCATGTTTGTGTGCCACACCACTGTGCATAGCAGGGAAGGCAGTTAAAAAAAAAAAAAGGAAATAGCCTGTGAAAGCAAATCATGTATAAATAATTGATAACCCCTGTTCCACTTACACTGGGCCATTCAAACCCCTCAGTGATGTACCTGCAGGTGAAATGCATCATAGTTAGCCAATCACACAGGGTGCATCTGCAGCAGACCACCATAAATTATACATGCACCCTACAATCTGATTTTTCCCCATACTCTGTACCATTTGAGTACAGACTTGGGAATTTTAACTGACAGAAT
Source organism: Protopterus annectens (assembly GCF_019279795.1). Classification (NCBI taxonomy): domain Eukaryota; kingdom Metazoa; phylum Chordata; order Ceratodontiformes; family Protopteridae; genus Protopterus; species Protopterus annectens. The sequence continues at coordinate 265,506,498 of NC_056732.1, read as the reverse complement.
GCTAGGGACTGCTGCTGCTCTGCTACATCTGTATGTGCTAGATACTGAGGTCAGTGCAGATGCTACTGTTGACAATAGGTCTAGACTGAGAAGGAGAATAATGTTCAGGCCCAGGGTAACCTTCCAGGATCTACATGAGCTGGAAATTGTAGAATGCTACTGGGTGGACAAAGCCATTCTACAAGAACTCACTGAGCTCTGCCTCCCTCAACTCAAACCCAGAGCCAACAGAGGGGAACCCATCCCAGTGAAAACAAAAGTATGTGTAACTCTTAGAATACTAGCTGCAGGTACTTTTCAAAGACCAACTGGAGACATGATGGAGGTCTCACAGGCATCAGCATCCAGGGTACTCCACCATTTCCTGGCTGCCTCACAAACAATGCCAGTGAGCACATTTATTTACCGCATACCCCTGAGGAGAGGGCCAGCAGTATGCATCTCTTCTACCATGTAGCACATTACCCTGAGTTACTGGGTGCCATAGATTTCACTCATGTACACATCAAAGCACTGCCTGTTGAGGAGGGTAGAGCCTATGTCAGTCGCTAGGGGAATCACTCCATCAACTGCCAGGTCATGTGCAATGCCCAAGGCATTATCATGAATGTGTGTGGTGGCAGCCCTGGCAGTTATTATGACTCCCATATCTGGCATGCGTCACAGCTGTACCAGATGTTTGCCAGGGTGGACATCCCATATGACCATCTACTGGGGGATGCTGGCTACACACTGGAACCATGGATGATGACACCCATCAGTAATGCACACATACCTACTGAAGAACAGCATAAAAAGGCACACACACAAACTTGTAACATCATAGAGCATCTGCTTGGGCTGCTCAAGTCACAATTTTGTTGCCTTGATATATCTGGTGGAGCTCTGCAGTACTCTCCAGCCATATGTGCACAGATGTTCACAGTATGTGCCATGATACACAATATGATTCTGTGGAAATAGCTGTAGCAGGATCATCACAGGGAGGGACACACAGCCTCCCACCACTGCCAAGGTCCCCAAAGCCACACTCACAGGGAGACTCGGATAAGGAACCCCCGAGGCTGTCCCTGTAGGCCGGCATAGGCATGCCAAATATGCCCTGGCCTTGGCAAAGAAGCAATGCATAGCACACACACTGACAACCTAGAATCCTAGGGACTGACACCTTACTCTGACTCACATACATAGTAAAAAGGATGCCAGCCACACATCACAACCTGTACCTTACCATGTATTGGTTGTGTACTGCATGCATCAGACAGAATCAGCCCTACAACACAGGTTTCTCAATTGCTGCAATCACAAGGTAAGTCACTCTCCTTTACAACAAATGTATGGGGTACTAGACTATGGTAGCATATGTATAGACCTGCTGCATGTATGCAAAGGAATAGATTAAGCTACTGGACTACTTGCAGAGAACTAACAGCTATGTGGGACAACAGGTACTCTGTCCATTACTGACTGCCCCATAATATGCATTAGGCCACAAGGCAGCAAACCCCACTGCACTATGCAAGAGAAATGCCAAATCGCTGGGTCATAGGACAGATGCACAACTGTTAATGCTAGAGTCCCCTACCCCAACACATCAGTGTCCCCATACACTTGCAGTAAAAGTATGTTTGCATGGATATATCAGCAGATCACACAACCCCAGGGCAGTCCCAAACAACCTGGCTATTTATTCTATTTTCCACAATATGCAGGGGTCAAAGTGTATGTCTGTCTGCTGTTGATAGTGTGAGGAATTAGACCTCACTTTCTGGTTGCTGGTGTTGGTCAGTGGGTTACGTACATTAGCATGGTTGATGGTGTTCATGGTTCAAAGCTGGCTGCACCTACAACTTTTGTATGTGAAGCGCTCCTATTGTAGGAGTCCCACAAACTGTCAATATACCCCAATCTGTGACTGCAGGAAAGCTGGACAAAGCCAGAGACAATGGAGGGACAGACAGCCAAGCCTGCAGACATTATACATGCTCTGAGTAACCTAGAAGGTGGCTAGTATAATAGCAGGTTGCAAAAGGACACAGTAGCATCAGGATGTAAAGGCCATCACTTACCTGTGTTAGTACTTATAACAATTCAGTGGGCTCCATTTAGCAGTATATTACCAGAAAACCCAACTGTGTGAGGAATAGAGCAGACATATGGGGCAGAATGCTGGACATCCTGCTAAAACATGTACAGTGAGAGGTGTAAAGACTGTCACCCTATATATGGTGTAATATCATGTACCCCAGTCACATCATACAATATAACCACTTAGAGCAGGAAATCTAGACAAAGCCATGAACAGTAGTGTGACAAAGGCCCAAATATAAGGAGAAGGACTAACTACTGGCCAGACAAATGTAGAAAGTTCAGAGAATAACAGGTTGTGCAGTAGCATAGGTTTACTGGTTTGTATGGAGTCAGGAACTCAAATGTCTGTCATAATTTCCTAACATCAATCTATAATGATTTGGCACTGATATACCAGAAGTTCACAATGCTATGTAAAACATACCATACATATGACGCAAAGCCCTGTACAGTCTATTACAATCCGTACAGCTGATAGGTATGAGTCATATATTACATTCAGCACACAGCCAGGGAATCCCTTGGACAAAATATCAGGGAGGTGCAACACACAAAATCCCGGACTGGAGTACAGGTAGGTCTGGCCTGGAGTCACCTTATAAGTACTGACAACCACACTGGACATGCTCCTACATTTAGCTAACTTGAGTCCATGTGTGATGCGTCATCTGCCTATAGAACTGATATGTGAAAATATCTCTGCATACAGACAGCTATGTATATGTATCTGTCTCTCCCTATCCCCCTCACACATGATTACCTTTTCTATCAGTATGTGGCACACACACATATATAAATACATACATACATACATATATATATATATATATATATATATATATATATATATATATATATATATATATATATGTAGATATATATATATATATATATATATATATATATATATATATATATATATATATTTATATATATATATGTATACATAAATGTATAGCGTGGTGTACACCCTCCACATATATGTATGTAACACAATTACATAATGCACACACACAGCTTCACCTCTGTTGACATCCCTGTTTTATATATATATATATATATATATATATATATATATATATATATATATATATATATAAATACATATACCATGTATATGCGTATGGGGATGTAAGAATGTGCACACCTACATGCAGAATGCTGGGGTTATCTGCACCTACACAACACACAAAAGTTGTCTGATGGTAACAGACCAAGGCCGCATAATGACATAATCCACCCAACCACAGAACCCTGTGCCTGTGGAATGTCAGCCTGTAAACAGACAATGGTGAGCAGGTGGTGTAATGTGCAATGGCTTCAATGCAGAACTTGAACATGCGATATTGTCACTGATCAATTGTCCACCTTGCAAACTACAATTGGCCAGACATGGTGATACTGGTAACTGTACACCCATAGCAGGGGTATTAACAGGTACACCACTTTTAGGACAGATGTTGCAATGTCAGCATAAAGCAGGTTCACGCTGCAGGCCACACATGCTGTGTAATACAAGAACACTTTGCGTAGCCCACAAGTACTTTGGCTGCAGCTACATCTATACCAGATGTAACCAGTGGTGCATGTAATAATTACTGCAAGCTATAGTGTGTAATAGTAGGTAGGAAGGGGTTCTAATCTCACATTAGCCATGTGTGTGTGTGTGTGTGTGTGTGTGTGTGTGTGTGTGTGTGTGTGTGTGTGTGTGTGTGTGTGTGTGTGTGTGTGTGTGTGTGTGTAACTATTTCCCTTACAGCAGTACAGACATGCCCATCAGGCCTATGTCTGTGCAATGGCCAATAATTTTATGGCCCTGTGACTAGCGTCCTCCTCAGCATTGGACTACCTGTCAACACCTGCTGATGTCATTTACTTTAACAGCACTGGCTGACAGTCCCCATACAGGTAAATGTCATGGCACATGCAATAAGTAATTAGTGCTTTAGTATGTATTAATAATAGGTAGGGTAAATATATCCACTTGCAGCAGTGTGCACATGTCTATCGCTGTGCAATAGTTATACATTTTAAGGCCCTGTGACTACCTGCCAGCCTCTCCATTGGCTTCCTTTACAAGGATTGCTGATATCATCAGCCATAACAGCACGGGCTGACACTCTCAAGGCAGATGAGCTCTGTGGTGCATGTAGCAAGTACCCAGTGCTATAGTGTATATTAATAGATAGGTAGTGGTGCTAAGCTTGCACCAGGCAACTGTTTGGTTAAACATATCCAGTTGCAGCAGTGTACACATGTCTGTCTATGTGCAATGGTTATACATTTTTAGGCCCTGTGACTACCTGCCAGCCACCCTGTTTGCCTCCTTTACAAGGCCTGCTAATGTCATCCACCTTAACATGACTGGCTGACACTCTTAAAACAAGTAATCTCCATGGTACATGCAATAAGTACTTACTACTATAGTGTATATGTATAAGTAGGTAGGGGTTCTAATTTCACAACATGCAACTGGGTGTTTGTGTACAAATGTATTCCTATGCAGTAGTAAACATATGGATGTGCAGTTGTCATGCATTTTACTGCCCTGTCACTAGCTGCAGGCCCTAAATAGCCCACATCTACCTAGGCACAAATGTTATCCATCACCATCACTTATGTTTGTATGTAGGGAACAGCCAGGTGACAATTGTCAAGGGTAGCAGGCTTTGTCACAGGGTATGCATGCATGATTATGCTGACTGCCCCCATTGTCCCTGACACAGTGTTCTACAGATATGCACCTAGGTAACCACACATGTATACAGCCATACCTTGCTAATGTCATATGTCTGCTGTGCTGCTATGCCATCTTGTGCCACTTTATTGCCACTGAGTCTCCATAGCTTAGCTACTCAGAACACTAGAACAGAAACATACCCAATTCTGTAAGACACCTGTCAGTCTGCAACACTACTGCCAATCTAACATCATGCAACAAAAGTACACAAGTTTGATGTGTACTCATGACATATGCCAGCATACAGCACCTGTCATGGCATAACACTACCTCACTACAAAACTGCATGCAATGCGATATAGTCACCTTGTGCATCAGGCACATATTTGCATGTCCATGCATCAATGGTATGGATGGCAGGGATGTGGCACAGGTATCACTGCATGCACAGGGTTTGGTGTAGGGGTGCCAGAGGCGTAGACTGTGTCAAACAACTGACAGCATGTGTGTGAGTCAGGAAGAGGTGCTGTCTACCTGGGATATGGAGAGGTGCTGTGTGTGTCTGTTGATGACCTGCATATCAAAGTGATGTCTGAGTCTGTGCATGTACACAGTTAAGCCCAGTGCTAGCCCTACACATGTGTATGGTGGACAGCTGTGGACCGTACCTGGCAGAGTGGACAATTCACCATGTCTGGTCATAAACACAGGAACTGGCTCTGTCAGGAGTGGCACTGGCACCACCATGCCCAGGGTCAGATGATTTGCTAGTAGCTGATAGTGACTGGTGTTTGTTGGGCCCCTGTCCCCCATGGGACCTCCCAGGATCATGTGCCCATGGCCTGCCACATCGTGGTATGGACAGCACACTCCCTTCTGTAATGCTGTAGGTACTGCAACTATGTGAGCTTGAGTGTGCATGGCCACATGGACTTTCAGCAGATGGTGTTGCTGACCTATGTCCATGTGACTGATGCCTAACTCCAACCAGATGTTCCAGCAACGACAACGTGCGGTCAAGGACTAACAATGTCTCACCCCATTGTCTGTCCAATGCATCAGTGAAACAATCCATGGCATCACCAATGTGGTGGAGGGAGTCATGGATGTCAGACTGTGCTGTATCCATAATCCTGAGTATCCATATGGTGTTGAGGTAAGAACGTGCGTGTGCCTCCATGACAGACTGAAAAATGCATCAAGTGACCCATGGTGTGACACCTCTGACAGGTGATGGATGGATAGCAGTCCTCCTTCAAACACTCCTGTCCAATCTTCCTATGTGGGACCTCACCAGCTCTCTGGCTATGGCCAGTGTCAATACTCACTGATGCCATAGTTGCCACACTCTTCTGTTCAATGTTGCCACACTCTGACCATCCAATACCTGTGGCCTCAGGGGACTGGGTATGTGTGTGCATACTTACTGTGGGTGGGGACAATGAGGAAAGATTGGGATGGCAACCCATGGGACAGATTCAGCCTCCAACAACCCCATCTGTGTCTCAGTATGGCCACCATCACCATCAGAGCCTGATGAGACACTGATGTCAAGCTGGAAGGGGACACACTCCAACCCCCATGTTAACCTGTGAGGAGGAAGACAAAATAAGTACAATTCTACCTGCACTATTATGCATGGTAATCCACACACACACACATACAGGTGAGGAGCCACAACTGCATTACAAATACCACATCTTATTTCCCATGCACAACACACAAACAGACTACGATATACACAGACAAGACAGGTCCTTTATAAAATGCACTGCAGCTACTTCCTGTTAATGTTGCCAGTACTATACACCTGTGAGATGAGCAATATGACAGTGTATCTGATAGACCTACACCAAAATACAGTGCACCCATCTTGAGCATACTATACCGGTTATAGTATCACTGCCTCAGGTATAAACTATCCCTATATTGTGTGAAAACAAGTATCTGTGAGAGATTGCCTCCTGTATAGCAGACTGCAAAAACATTCTCAACAATAAGTGCAAATGTGTTACTGTTCCTGCAAATACACAACTGTGATTACCCATTCAATGCATGTCAGTTAAGCCCTCTGAAATGGAACATGCAAATGTTGTACTCTGGCTAAGCATAACAGTTGTGCCTAGGGTATATATAATCCATAATACAACAGTATCACACTCACCAGGTACAGAAGCTTGTACTCTGGCCACACCTAACATACCTATGGAAATGTGAGGGAGAGGTATTGTCAGCAATACCAAATGTAGCATTGTTACAGGGTAATATGTGCGTATATCAACATGTACAGTAGCTAACGTGGTACTGCCTACATTGCTGACATTCTGAGTATGTGTGCACAACTGTGCATTAAAACCATACCTCCCCAATGCAGATAGATCTGAAACCCATGTACTAGTATGCAGAAGCTGCCACAATGACTGACACAATATTACAGTGATGAACATGGGAAGTCTACCCGGAGGCTCCTCTGATGTGGATGCTGTGGCACCCACCTCCACGATGTATGCGGTGATGGATGGTTGGGAGCTGGTGGTTGATCCCAGGTTTGCCAGGAAGTCCTCTGTGGCTGAGAGTGATTGTTTTGCTGCAGGCCCGCCACCGGTGGCAGCACAGTCCCTGGCTACAGCCGGAGCCCTTTGCGGTGCAGCATCGACCATATCTGCTGCCCAGTGTTGGACCTGCTCGTAGGTTCTGTCCTGTAGCCTTATTTGGTTGACTGCTGTGAGAAGGTCAGCCCACAGTGCTGCATGTTGTTCATGATGCTGGCGACTCCTGGAGAGCAGAATGTTATGATGCAGTCTGAGGCCATCTGGGATAACATTATTTTCAGCATCTGAAAATGGTGGGTGCCTCCTTTGATACATCCTTCCTGAAAGAGAACAAGAGGGGAACTCATCACAGGACCAGATATGTGGCTATCCACTATGTACAAACCTGGCACAACCAAAATGGCCTGCACTATCCACTGTTACCTCTCACATCATACCCAGCAGTCTATCAGCAGCATAGAGGCAATACCAGTTATGTCCCTGTGTGCCATGACAGAGTGTGTTTTATGTCTTCACAAGCATCAATGCTGTCTACTGTGATATGTCACATATGTGCAAAGTCCCACTACTATGTCATATCGCCACTGTCAGACAAATAGGTGTGTATTATTACAAGTATATGGTGACAGTGCAGCAACACCAGTGTGCCACAATGACAGACAGCAATGCAAACCTGCTGTAGTATATTTTAACTGTAGGTATCATACCTCTCTAGTACACAGCTGTTTGCAGAATGTGTTTGTGTACCTGATATATGTGGTCCTTTTGGCACATATATGTTGATGTCTGGCAAACAGTTGGCCAATAATTGATGGTTATTGTCAGAATATAGAGAATCTGCCTGTCACACAGCAGACCCTCAGAACACACTTATGCTACAGTAATATCTGTTAGTCTATTCATACTTTTACTTTATATGACCAATATGTACACTCTATCACTGAGTTAGGGCCTGTCCCCCCCACCACTAATAATGGCTATGATCTGTATTCCTACTGTAGGGGCTTGCCATGTATGTTAGCCATAGCTCTCAAGTGAAGAGATACGAATGTCAGCAAAATAGTGACCTAGCCAGAGTACATCAGGGACACCTTTACAATGTCTGAATTATTCCTGTGACATTCAGAGACTGAGAGGAGCTGAATGACAGTACATCATGTGATATTAAAGCTGTGTCCACCCTTACTTATTATCCATATGTCTAACTCATAATCCACTAGCGTTCATATAGGAGCTGATCATTTTAGGGAGTAAGAGGGCCACAGATGTGAATTCAGTCACAGCAGCACAGTTGAGAGGCATGTCTGCAGCTGTTGGACAGCAAAGTATCACCAACATGTCATTCCCATAGATGTCCTACCAGTGTAATCGCTGATCCCCATATCTCCATCCTCCCATTATATGGGGACTTGTATTACATACCTGGTAGAGTGATGTAATCCTTTTGTAAACATATCTTCAAGAAAAAAGCTTGCTAAATCATAGTCTGCCTTGGTAAAGCATCTTACAAACCTGTTTCCCATAGGCATTTCATTGACTTTTGTAGGCAATGTTCATTAACAGGTAACTGACTGTGCACCAACCTGTGGCTCAGACTTGCTAATTGGATCCAAAACAGCTGGGTTGCACTTTCATTAGCCAGTGACATGGTACCACAGTGTAAACACTTTCATGTAGGCCTTGGCCCCTTTATTACTCTTTGAGGTGGACATTAGGGAGGTTTGGAGAGTACAGCATCGCAGAGGGTAGGTACAAATATTGTCCACTGTTGAGATTTATGAGGTGTGTCCACAGTTTTGCATGCTATGTTTGGTCATTGTCAAATGACATTATGATTATCTAGCAGTTCATTGTTAAATATTGTGGGTTGAGGTGAGTAAGGGGGAAGAGACATGTGAGTGTCAGACATCATAACCATCAGAATATGCATGCTACCGCAGTATCTGCTATTCTATCAGCTCACTAGCTTTGTAGGGGCAAACTGTAAAAAATGTCCATGTCGCTGGACCTTTCCATCCCCCCATTTATGTATGGGTTTTGTCTGGATCTCTTGTTCTTGGGGGTTGTGAGGTATGGTACGTCTGTAACAGGTAGCTTAACATACAGCCGCATATGTTGCAGGCAGTAGCTGCAGCTGCAGCCTAGGACACATAGGGGAGAGTGTGAAACTTTGCAGGACATGAAACTGTATGTGTAAATGAGCCAGCAGTGTCAGGTCTGTCATTACAGCAGAGACAGGGTGAGGGTACCCTTTACAGTCCACTTGAGGAATGTGCATAAGATATATCTCTTATGTAACAATGCCAGTCACAGAGTAGAAAATGACATATAGTTAGACTATATGAATATGTATAGTGTGTCCCTACCTACAGCCTTTGACTTGCAAACATGGGTAGCAGCGTTTTAAGTAGCAGCAACCTGTGTGGGTTAAAATTGCATGACTCAGTCATTATTTGCTGTATTACCAAGAATGTAATTGAAGTGCAACACCCTGGATCTGAACCCAGGAATGTGGGTGGCAAAATGTACTGTACGCAAAGCATTTAACAGACTGAGCTACTGAGTCAATGCTGCAGCGCATCTATTTTCAAAATGTAAGTGGATGCATACAGTCTGTGACACATGTTTTCTCCATCCATCAGTATGTGCATGGCTTTCAAAGGCAGTTGTTGTGCAACAGGGTCCCAGTTGTAGACATATGTACTTTGCCATTAGTGCCATATCAGATGTGTTTTAAAAAGTTGCTGATGAAAGGGATGGCTACCTGCTATCATACCTCTAACCTGTAAGAGCAAGATCTGTGGACAAAGCCATATATTCAAGTGAGACACAGGCCCAAAATTAGGGACAATCTTGACATATTGTTCTTACAAACGTAAAATGTTGATAGAATAACAGGATTTGCAGTAGCATGCATTTTCCAAAGGGTATGATGAGTAACACTCAAATGTCTGTCATAATTTTCTAACCTCAATCTTTGATGATTTGCCACTACTTTACCAGACACATATGTTTTTGTGAAAACTGGCCCAAAACTAGAGGGCACAACTGTGAACATTCTGTACAGTTAAAAGCTATACTTGCTATCCCAGGCCTCACGTGCATCCATTATTATTTATTTGTCTGTGTACTGGTGTAGTGCCTGCATGACAGTCCCTAGTACACTGTCATTTTACCCATTATATGTATTTGCAGTATATCAGTGGCATTCAGTGTATGTTGCTGGAAGCATCTGTTTTAATTCAGAGCTGAGTAGCCTAGTGGGCTAATGCACTGTGCTATAGTTGACAGGTGCCTGGGTTTGAGATGTTCAAGAGATTAAATTTGGATGAAAGCACTAAGGAATTGTGTCCGCCTCTTCAATCATCCAGACTGCATTTGGTTCTTGTTTTACCAGTTTCATTGTTTGTGTGTTTTATTGTTTTACTTTGCAGATGTGCCTAGCACTCTAAGAAACACATTTGATGATTAAGACAGGTTTGTGCAGAATGCTGTGATTAACTCTGTGCAAACCTGTGCTAAAAAGAAAAAAAAAGGGTAATAGGAAAGTGGTGAAATGTGGGCAAGCAGGGAGAAAACATACTGAAAGGCAGGAAGGGTGTAGGAAAGTACCATTTACAGATCATAAATGTGTTCATTAATTAATGTAATAATTAGCTGTGTCCAATGGACATGTGTGCAAAATGGAGAGCTGTGTATGTGGCAATTTTTTTTTGTAGGACAGGTGCCCTTTTTGTTAAGGAGAGAGTGGAATGTTGGGGAAGAGATATAGGTATGTGTGGGGAGGTACGTTGGGTAGGAGAGGTTGCATTTGCAGACAAGACAGACACAGCATATAGGGGTGGTGTGTGACACATGACGTAAGTAAACACCTTGGATGGGGAGAGTGTTGTGAAATCAGAGGTGCATGTGCCTTTAGACGGCAGCAGCATGACTGAACTCCCCACCCATGGGCAGTCAACACTGCTGCTTCACTGCTACAAAGGTGGTTGTGCTGAAGGCTGGGTGCTGTGGCCATCAGAACCCACCAGGCTGTCCAATCTGCCCTCAATCTGGTGCAGGCATTGGTCATAACTCCTATGCACAATCCTGCACACCATGGCTGGTAGTTGATCCTAGGTGACTACTGGTACTTGGTGCCATGTATGGCTGAGGTAGGGTAGGTGGATCACCAGGAACCGGACTACCCTGCTGTGCTGTGGTGAGAGTAGTATAGTAATGTGTATAGGTTAGTTAGAAACAAAACATTATGTTAGTGATAACAGCATGCCGGAACATTGGGAATAACCCAATCAATTTTCAAAGTATATTATAGAGAATACAACAATACATAATGTAACAGGCAGTATATGAAGAGCATGCCAGTAGCCATTACAGCACAAGGCCAACAACACAGGTAATTCAACAAGATATGTTAATATGCAGCCATTGTAATACATAACAGTATGAAAATACAAACCCAAAATAATGTTTATTGCAGAACATATGTTAATAGTAAACCATAAATTATTCCTACTTCTCCCTCCCATATTTTATTTTACCCTTCGCTGAGTCTGATAATCCCCTTCCATCCCCTAACTGATATTCCCCATAGGTATCTCTGTTACACTCATCTAAACTGCCCACTAGGTGGCGCTCCTTTACCTTCTTGCTGTCTCTACTACTTTTTTCCCACTTGGTACCTTATTTTCATTCTTCAGTATTTCTTAGATATCTCTCCCACTGCTCTCTCCCTCTTTATTCTCCCAGGACTACCTATCCTCTTCCTCCACTCCACATATTCCCATCTCCTCTAAGCTCAAAGCCTCTGACCCTTCTATACTGTCATTTTAGTACATATCTCCATTCAACTCCATTTCACTGTCAGTCTCCGAACTTAAACTATATCTCTGCAAACTTACCTTCTGGCTCTCGCACTCTACTGATTGTTTTTCCTCACATTTCTCCTTCCTTTGGCCCTCCACTCACAATTCTTATCTATTTCTATGCTACACATGGTCCTACCCCCCCTGTGGACTTACTATTCCTGATCTAATCCTACAATTTCCGTTTTCTACTCTCCCTTCCTGTCTCCCATTCCCTGCCTCCTTTCCAAACTGAATGGTCCCACCTGCAGCAGTTTATCTCACTGCTTCAGGTATGTTCGGCTCTGTCTGCATATCCCCCCCACCTCAGTCTACTCACTTCCCCCCATTTCTGCCTAACTTCCTGTCCCACTCCATAAAGTTACCACATCCAAGGAGGCGTCATCTTTATTCTATACTCCTGCCCCTGGCTGCTGTGCATCCCTGGCTCTAGCGTTTGCGGTTTCCTACAGTAAGTACGTGCTCTGAAGTCTCTAATGTTATACTGACATTATATATTATGTTTATGCCTGCTTTGTCTCCCTGAATGTTGTATTTGTGTGTAAAATGCTCTCCAAGCTGCAAACGCTTATTTTAACATAGCGCTCTGCATGTGGATCCAGTGTTCTGTTGTTAGGTGTTTGTACTCTTTCTGTATGCCGCTCGACTGAGGCTATACCAGCTCACATATACACTTTGCAACCATTTTTTTTTACACTAGCTCACTTATTAAACTTGCAACCATTTTTTCATTCAGGTATTTTTCTCTCCCTGTGTATATCTTGATGAATGCAAGCTCTCACTCGGCTACCAGAGCTAATTAGATTTAATGTGTTCGTTTTATGACTAGCACGCTTTTTCTGTAACTGTTGTGCGAGCCCTTTTAAATCGCCTTATTGAAACTATGCAAGCTGCTAGTAATATGTAACTTCTATACCTGCTTTATTTTTTGTGGGGCTTGCTCTATGCAATAAATATTGGGCTAGTTGTAATTCATACTTAAAAGTTTAATCGCTCTATTGGAACTGTGCAAGCTGCCTTAAATATGTAACATCTATACTTATTCTAAATGTTGTTGTGGGGCTTGCCCTAGGCGATTAACAAAACTTTGGCTAGTAGTAATTTGAATATTTTTTCTGGAACTGCACTGATTGTATTTTACAAATGCTACTTGCCTGAATCCAGATATACTGTGTACATATTGGGTTTAAATACTTAGTTATCTGACCAGGTCGATTAATCTGAGTGTGTGCACTGTTTGCAGTAATTGCTCTAACCACAATAGCAGTACTCATACGGAGTACCAACTCCTGCTGTTTGAAACATTCTCATGAACACATGTTAGAATACATTTGCAGTGCAATTTGTCCCTGTTTGCTTAGCTTTTGTCAGCTAATTGGTTTTTGACTGTTTTCCAAAGCTACATTGTACATTAGAATTTTGTTTTTATTTACATTTTTCTACATATTCTAAGCTTTGTTTATGATATTTGGTACTTGATAGAGGTTATCTTAATTTATCTGAACTGCTTTGTCCATTGTATCACTTTCTCAGATTAACTGTGTTTGTTATGCCTGTCTGCTTCTCAGCTCTTGACACCTGTACTACCTGCTTCATTACATTTTTTTTCTCTCCCTTGCATGTTCCAGCTTGTGTTCCTGCCTATCCTCCTTCTCCTCCTGAATGCACCCTAATGGAAGTCCATGCTGAGAACCCATATACAAGGGGCATTAAATCAACCTAAATTCCCATCTGCTCCCTACCAGGACATTTCAGAGAAAGTATGCATACTGCGTATCCATCTTGTAATTTGTAAAGGTAGTGCATACTTTTTAGTAGGTTGCAGTGCGCTCCCTTGCCAGGCCAGCCAGCAGCCAACTCTTCCCCTTTCCTTATCTATATAAATTGTCCCTACTTCTCCCTCCCATATTTTATTTTACCCTTCGCTGAGTCTGATAATCCCCTTCCATCCCCTAACTGATATTCTCCGTAGGTATCTCTGTTACACTCATCTAAACTGCCCACTAGGTGGCGCTCCTTTACCTTCTTGCTGTCTCTACTACTTTTTTCCCACTTGGTACCTTATTTTCATTCTTCAGTATTTCCTAGATATCTCTCCCACTGCTCTCTCCCTCTTTATTCTCCCAGGACTACCTATCCTCTTCCTCCACTCCACATATTCCCATCTCCTCTAAGCTCAAAGCCTCTGACCCTTCTATACTGTCATTTTAGTACATATCTCCATTCAACTCCATTTCACTGTCAGTCTTCGAACTTAAACTATATCTCTGCAAACTTACCTTCTGGCTCTCGCACTCTACTGATTGTTTTTCCTAACATTTCTCCTTCCTTTGGCTCTTCCTGCTCCGTTCGCCCTGCGGGCTCACTCCGCTCCCCTACCCTGCCCCCAATTCCCACCCACCCCCAGCACCTCTACCTTTATACCTCTCATAAGCCCTCCCACATATACCAATTAACTAATCAGAGTCCTTCCCTCATTACTCCTCCCACTCTTACTCCACCACCCCACTATACCTCACCTTACCAATTAACCTATTATAATCCTTCTACTTACTACCCCTCCCACCATTTCTCAGCCCACTCCATTACATTCTCTTCTCATCACATATATTCCCTTTCTCTCCCCTGCAAATACTTCCAACCCCATCCTTTTCCTAAGCCCCCCACCCATTTTGCCTGCACAACTCCACAACTTCTATCTCTTCAACTTCCCCTTGCTGAACATGCCATCCAAAATCCTTCATACTGTCTATGTCCCAGCCTCACTTCTTATACTACTCACTCTTCTTTATTATGCTACTTCCTAATCTCACAAAATACCCTTCTCCCTACCTCCTACACAAACCAACCCTTGTACTCACCCACAACCATCTCTATCTACCCACTACAACAACATATCTTCCACGCTTATTCCTCCCAAAACACTGTACCTTTTCCATTCCAAACACTTCACAGTACCAAAAACATTCACTCTTAGACTCCTCCCACCCCCTAACAGCTTCTTACTTCATAAACCCAAAAGACTAAGAGTTACTTCCAATAATGACCTAGTCTTATCTGGCGATATTCACCCCAACCCTGGCCCCTGCCTCACTACTAACAACTCCCCCCAACCCATTTTTCTCCCACTGGAAACAATCATAGTCCCCCTCCCACTTCTACCACTTCCTCACCTAACCCCCTTAAGTTCTTCACTATCAATGCTCAGAGCCTAAATAACAAATTACACCAACTACAAGCTTGGATTTGCCACAACCAACCTGACATCTTAGCCATCTCTGAAACCTGGCTAAAACCCCACATCGCCGACTCTGAAATCTTACCTCCTGGTTTCCAAATCCTCAGAAGTGACCGATTAAATAAAAAAGGTGGAGGCTCTGCAATAATCTTCTCTAACCTCCTCTCCCTGATCCCTTTACAAATCCCAACTCCACAATTCAAAATGCTGAACTTACAGCCAGTCTACTACGACTAAATAAACATAAAACATCTGCATTATCTCCCTTTACATATCCCCAGGTGACAACATCACTACCCTTGAAAATATTCTTTACTGGGCCTCAACAGAAATCAAATTCGAAACCTACATTCTAGGTGATGTTAACATTGATTGGAATAAAATCAACTCTCCTTCCCCCTCCCAATTCATTAACCTCTACAACTTCACCCAAGTAATCCACTCAACCACCCGGCCTAACAAAACAATCCCCAGGATCCATCATTGACTGGATCCTAGTCTCTCATCCAAACAAAATAATTCTTTCTGGCACTATCCCTGACACCTTCAGTGACCATCTCCCCACTTTCATACACCGCTCAGCTAACTCCACCCAATATCTACACCATTACATCCACACTCGTAATCTCAGCAACTTCAACCCCACAATCTTCTCAAACATTTTTAAACATACTAACTGGCAGATCCTAAATACTCTTCCTCTAGACAACGCTGTAGAACAATTTAACTCTATCTTCCTAAATACTCTTAACTCCCTAGCCCCACCAAGAAACAAACGAGTCAAAGCTAATTCTGCCCCTTGGCTATCCAAAGAAACAAAACAAATCATGCATCAAAGGGACAAATCCTGGAAGCTATACCAGAAAAATAAAATGCCTTCATCCCTGCACCAATACACCCAACTCCGCAACCAAGCAAAAAAACTAATCATCCTGGACAAGAAAAACTACTACAATAAACTTCAGTCCAACCATAACAAGAACCCAAAACAGTTCTGGAAATCAGTTAATTCCCTTCTCCATCCAGGATCCAGGAATAATCCCTGCCCAGATCCTAGTATAACTGACACAGATCTAAGCTCTCTCTTCAATAAATTCTTTACTGAATCTATAGCTAATCTAACT
This sequence comes from Protopterus annectens, assembly GCF_019279795.1. Taxonomy (NCBI): domain Eukaryota; kingdom Metazoa; phylum Chordata; order Ceratodontiformes; family Protopteridae; genus Protopterus; species Protopterus annectens. The sequence continues at coordinate 265,489,948 of NC_056732.1, read as the reverse complement.
AAATCCTTCCCTAACAATAATACATCCAACTCTCTTTCCTTTACACCTAACGACCCCTTTAAATGCCCTCTCAACTTCCAGCTGAAACCTGTTTCAACCACATTTATAAAAAGGCACTTATCCAAACTAAAGCCATGCTCTAATGCCCCTGACAACATCCCCTCCTCCTTCCTTAAATGTGCTGCTGATGGTATTGCTCTCCCTATCAGCATCTTAATTAACAGATCTCTAAAAGAGTCATATGTTCCCTTTCTTTGGTGATCAGCCTACATTCTACCACTTCATAAAGGAGGCAAAAATACTAATATCTCCAACTTCCGCCCAATTGCCCTACTCTCACCTTTATCAAAAATCCTAGAAAAATGTGTCCACCACCAACTCATGCCTTTCTTAACCCAGAACCACCTCCTAACACCCACCCAACATGGCTTCCGCCCTGGACACAGCACCATTTCTGCCTTATTATCCTTCTTAGAAACAGTCAATCAAGCCAGGGATTCTGGATTACTAGTTTCTACTGTACTGCTAGATCTTTCTAAAGCCTTTGACACCATCTCTCACAAACATCTTCTCTTTCATCTATCAAACCTTCATCTCTCCCCTGATACTCTATCTTGGTTCTCCAGCTACTTATCAGACAGATCTCAAGCTGTCAGATGGAAAAACTCTACCTCCTCCTTCTTACCTACACCCACTGGTGTTCCCCAGGGGTCCATCCTTGGACCCATGCTGTTCAACATCTTCATAAATAACCTACACTCTGCCATCATAGACACAACAGTTATCCAATACGCTGATGACTCTACCTTAGTCTGTGCCACCTCTAATCTTCCTGAACTACTGACAAAAACCCAAATAGCTTTTTCCACTACTGAGAACTGGATGCACCAAAATCATCTCTCTCTCAACTCTAATAAATCTAAAATTCTTCTTTTCCCTCCCTCCAGGGCTCTCACCTTCGACAAAAATGCTTTCAAAATCACAAGCCAAACCAACTCTATCATAGAGGTGGTCCCATCCGCAAAACTCCTTGGCATCACCATAGACGAGCACCTTAAATTTGATAACCACATACAACAAAACATAAAGAAAACCCACCAAAAGCTAGGTATGCTCTATAGGAACAATAGCTTTCTCTCCAACTCCTCTAGGCATACCTAAGCAATTACCTATCTTCTACCATCTCTACTATATGGAGCCCCACTCCTTACTAACCTGTCTTCTTCCATCTCCTCTAAACTCGAAATCTGCTATAATAAAATCTCTAAATTTGCAACCAAATCTAAAACCTCTACTCACCATTGCCTTTCCCTACAAACTCTGAACTGGCTAGAACTCCTAACTACCTAGACTATCTCCAACTAACCACTGCTCACAAATTAATATTCTACCCTGATAAATGCCCAGCCCTAACAAACATCCTTCCTCCGTACATCCCAAACAGATCTCTAAGATCTGAGCACCAAAATTTAATTGCCATCCACAAACCCAATCGCCCTGCTGGCCGACTCCTTCTCTCCTACTCTCTTGGCAGGAAATGGAATTCTCTCCCTCCTTCACTTAGAACAACATCTAACTCTGAATCCTTCAAAACCCAACTTTTCTCTTACCTGTCCTCTAAACATAAGTGTTCCTGCTTTCATCCCACTTAAATTTAATTAACTACCCTTATGAACCCTCTATATCCTTTCACTTCACACTACCCAAAACTATTATCTTTCCATTGCTACTAAATCAAACTAAAGCTACTTCTCAGTTCAAGTATTTCTCTCTCTCTCTCTACTCCTGTATGTAAATATTGTAAATATCAGGTAACCTCAGATCTCTTCATTACAGACAGTTGAAACTTGCTGCTCTGAAGGGAAACTACTGAAAATCTATTTTATCTTCCTTCCTTAATGATGTTTTTGAGATATACTGTGTGCTTTTTGTTTTTTTTTTTTACTAACTGTGTGAATGTAATTACACGTGTTTTTTTTTTTACCTTCAACACTATGTAATCTAGATTGTATTCGCATTGCTTTTGGAGCTTTTCTCCCCGGGCCTCCACTGAAAATGGGCACGTTCTGGCCCAGTAGACTTCCCCGGTAATCAAACTGGAAATAAATAAAAAATAAATAAAATAAATAACCAATGAATAACAATAATAGATATGTATGAAGATAAGGGTGGGGGAGAAAGAAATACAGTCCATCAATACCATTGTGAGCTATATAATTGACAACAGTAGTAATATATACTTTACAGGTCTGTCCTTTCTTTATGTATATAGTTGCCCTATAGCTGCTGTAGCATGTACTTGCCTCTCAAGCTATCCACATGAGACAGTATGGGCCAGGAAGTAACACCTGCAGGTACACAACAACACAGAACACTTGCATATTAGGCAGACCTACATAACTACCAAGGTGTTCTGTGGGATGATGTTCTGTTACTTTGCTTTTGACATCTATCATGTTGTTGATACAATGGTGACAGTGGGATTACACAACAGTAATTGCATTCCATGACAGCGTGACACTTGAGAGACATGTATGTGTATGGTACAGAGAGTAAACAACTATCATGCCTTGCTTGGCAGGCATGAAGATAGATACCAATAGCAGTGACTGCACAGGCATGTATATCAGATGTCCTAACTGACTGCAGCAACATTTGGCAGTTACTCCAGGCATACAGCCATTCCATCATTACACATTTTACTTTTTTATTTCATTTTATTAACAGTTGCACTTATTTCATTCAGTTTCTGCATTAATATCACATACCTGGTAATACGTTAGCAGTCTGTGACATCTGTACACACAATTATATCCCCGCAATATGGGTTACCTCATCCCTTCACCTGTAGTTCCTGTGAAGAAAAAATCTGTTATCATAACATAACTGATTCAGTACTATTTATTACTATATATTACTGGATTTGAACCCTGGTCTGTGCGTGCAAAAATGTACTTCATACAATGCATTTAACAAACTGAGCTACTGAGTCACTGCTGATTAATGATTGATTGATATTTTCCTAGAGCTCACCTGGAAACAAAACAAGACCTGGTAATAGGTATATATTTTTATAGTAGACTGCATTGAGAGTTGAACACACATGAATGCAATTTCTGCATGACAGAGAAATTAGGCTAACTATACATAATTACACTGAATGCAGGTGTACACACAATATTGTTTGTGGGTGAAAATATTTGTGAAGTGTACACACCATATCAGATTATTGCATTGGCTATCTCACCTGCATACATTTGCGGACAGTATATATGCAGTCTACAACTATTACACTGTTATACTTGCCTGCAGCATCGTACTTCAGGGCCTGAAAGCATATAGCTGAAATGCAATGGTTAACACAAGTCAATCCTGATATACACAATATACTGTGGGTTTTCTTGCTATAGCTTCATATGTTATTGCAGAACAGGTATTGTACTTCATTTATTGTAACACAGCTGTGACTCTACAGTTATTGCACAGCACTTTATATGAGATATACCTTAAGACAGGGACTGGTCTTGATTTGTGTTTTTCTTCAAGCACAGTTTTCATATTCAATTTCATGCAGAACAGCCCTACTGGCACACAGATTGCACAAAACAGATTTATTACTGGTACCTTCATGCAGGTACTGCTATAATTTCACATTTTTATTGCACAAGACTAGTTCTACTGCAAGTGTTGCACTACAGCTGTAATTCCACAGTTATTGCAATTAAAACTATATTTTATTTACGTTATCAAGGTTAATGCTTTATTCTTCCATGCTTATTGCAGTACATTTGACAGCGGTAACTTATTGCAGTCGAGGTGTGTGAACACATTCATTGCAATACAATCAAAACTGTATATACCTATTGGCAGTTAATGCTTTATTCTTTCCTGCTTATATGACTATAGATTGCAAATTACATCCCTACTCACCACACTCATGATGCAGCCTGGCCAGGCACCCCCATATGCCTCCATATTGTGAGCTCTCTCCTCTGCAGTTGCAGGGAGAGTAGCACACCATTATGCATACCTGTCTATCCAACATTCAAATTAGGTATTGGTAAAACAATTCTAACAGCACTTACAAACTTGTGAGGCATTCCCATCCCGAGCTTCCTGGACCTAGGTGTCCAGAATATTCCTCTTCCAACACTTTAGGTTGTCATAGTAGTGATGTACCTGCTCATCTGTGCAGGGGATACCTGTAGCACTATTGAGATCATATGCCAGACAGTTTCAGGCCTCTGCCTTGTCCTGTGAGCTGTGGAATTGCCCCTGCAGCAGCTGGTCATCATGGTCTTTCACTAGTACTCCAACCAAGACCCTGGAGTCCAGAATGCCCCATCGTTGTGCCTGGAACCATGCACTTTCTCCAACACGTGCCATAGTTCCTGCACAGTTCAAACTCCAACTGTTTATGCTGTTTTCCCACCTGCTGAGCTTAATATCATTTGATTTTCTGCCCTTTACTGTCACTGTGCAATTTTTAAAAATACAGCATGCTGCTTAGCACCATGCAAACCGGCTGAGCTGAGCTCAGCAGTGCTTAAACTGGCAATGATTAGCAGTGCTTGACACTGCTTTACAGTGCGCAAACCAGCTGAGTGGAAGTGCTCTGTGACAAGCAGTGCAAGCAGTGCTAAAACAGATCTTGTTTAAGTAGTGCTCAGCATGCCTTAGCAGGACTTAGTGCAGTTTAGCTGAGTACAGTACATCAGGATTTAAAAACAATTGGCATAATATGTATTTGGAAAATAAATGCTTAATAACCCATCTGTGTATTCAAACCCTGCACCTACAGCACATGAGGCTGACACTCTAACCATTTGGCTACATTGATGTGTAGAATACTGCTGTACTTTTAGATATACCACTCAGCCTCGTTTAAGCACTACTGAGCACCGCACTGGGTAAACCTGCTCAGCTATGCTTAAACGACCTTTCTATTAATAATTAAATGTATCCGGTTTCTATTTTTAGATGTCTGGCACATGTCAATTGCTGCACACAGCACAAATGTAAATAAATAAATAAAATTATTATATTTAACTACTAAGCACTTTAACAGTGCAGAGGGTGTGTTACTCATCTGCGGACACAGTTAGCATACTTCCTACACTGATTCAATAACCGTATTACACGGCTCTCCCTCAGCAATGCATCATCATTAATACACATGGCACACTACCAAGGGGGAACTTTGTACATGGACACGGTACCTTCCATGTAGGCTCTACACTATGCCTACACAGATTTTATTAAATCATGGGGTGACTTAAATCATTTCAAGCATTTTTCATCTCCCATTGGTATGATAAATACAAACACTTGATCAGCACATTTCAGAATATGGCAATGAAAATAAATATTAGCAAATTTATTAGTACATGATACTTAAAATATAATCATAAAAGAATTCTTCCTGTACAGAAGTTAGATGTTAAATGTGTATACCAAGTACTAGAGGTACTGATAGTAACATACATACATTCATAATACAAACAAACATTCACTTAAAAATACTCAATCATTTGTATATTTGCACTCATGCATTAGTACATAGAACATATTCACTCTTTTAACTGTTATATACATATCAGGCATCTACTCATAATTTACAAACACATAGACACAGTTAAATATACATGCATGTCCATGTAAACATGTTATGCATATATAAGCACATACAATATACACAAATATGCAATTTTAAATTTTAGCACCTTTTAATTATACTTAAATATTCTCACTATTACTTTTACCTTTTCACTCATGTTATTAAATGAGTTTTAAAAGTTTTATGATACGTGGTATTGGTATGTATTGGTGTTATGTCTATAGGCTAATGTGCTATAGGTGTTGTCAGTTTTCTTTATTTCCTCCAGATAAATACCAGGCTATTTATACTATTTTCTATAGTAGGATTAATTAGAAGACATAACTATATAAAATGCCTTGATTAAATAGAGAAATTTGAAATGCATTAGTTCTGGTATATTTTTGAAATATTCAGAAATATATATCATTCTTTATTATTAACATTTCCAAGTTTATATTTTATGATCTTAAATATTAATATTTCTCAAATTAATATTTTTATTGTTTTCCTTTTAACATGACTTGAGTGTGCTCTAAACATTTACAATTAATAATATTTTGTTTTAAATTAAGAAAAAGTAGCAACTATTTAACTTGGTGACATTGGGATGGGTTGGTTGGTGTGTGATTTATATGATTATAGCATCAAATCAGGGAATTTCCATTCCATGATGGCAGATTTAAATATATGTGTTTGAAAATTTGCTTTTTTTTTTTTTGTATATTTGAAATTTTGCTTTTTTTGTATCTGTCCATAACAACAATTATTACTACTTAGTTATTCTTATAAACAATTGAAGAGGAGTAGCTTAAAAACATATTTGAAACAGTATAAAGCTCACATGCTTTTCTTACAAGAAATGCATTTATCTGAAGATATAAATAGATTGATGTTAAAAGATAACTCTTGTGAGCTCTCATTTTAAATCAAAAAGGAGAGGCACTCTTTTTCTTTGGAGAAATTCATTACCTATGCCGTATTAAATACTTATTCAGATAAAGATGACATATTGGGTTTAACAGTAGGAAACACTGACAAAAAACTTACACTTTTGTGAATTCTTACTGGATACCTGGAATTAGAGCCAATGTTGATAAGAAATATTTGGATATTATAACCTTATATACAAAAGGTGAATTGATTATTGCAGGCGATGTTTAACTGTATTCTTTCTAGTAAAGAAAGAACTACTGATAAAGTTCCTCAGCTCTCCTCAGTAGCTGAACACTTAGATCATTTTATTAATTCTCAACACTTGAGAGATACCTATGATATTAAATCAACTAACTCTCTTAACTTTGCACATTATTCTTATGGATTTGGAATCCAGACAAACACTGATAAAGTTTTTACTTCTAGATGTTTATTTACTAAAATTGAAGATGCATTGATAACTTCATGTCCTTTTTCTGACCACAGTGCTATTACATTTATGTTAACATTAAAACCAAGTAATTTGATTTACTATCAGAGAATCCCTGCTTATACAGTAAAATTAAAAGACTTTACGGAATGGTGTCTAAAAGAAAAAGATCAATACCTTGAAATTAATAATAATGGAGAAGTTTCAGTAGTTCCTGTGATTCTTTAAAAGTAACCCCTGGGATTGTTTTGAACCTTATCTATATGGAAGAATCAGTGATTGGTACATATGTAAAAAAAAAAAAAGAGTGGGATAAGGAGTTGATGTCTTGGAAGTCTAATATAGATACATTGAAATCCAATTTAAAACATTATGACAAATCAGCAAACACTGAGTTGAAAATACTAAATTAGAAGTATTTTGATATACTTCACCATATAATATAAATAAATCTGGAAAAATTAACATTACAAACATACTCAATAAACCCAAAAAGCTTACACAGGTTGGCTGTTGCATCTAAGAAAAAAATAAATACTAATCATATTAAGAAATAATTTCCAAATAAGGTGATAAAAATAAAAATGTGACTGATTTAAAAGACATACTAGAATGCTTTAGGAAATATTATGAAGAAATTAATAACAAAAAGACAGACTTAGAAATCAGCAACATAGCTGATAACTTTTTTGAAAGACAATATAAGGTTTAAATTAACCAAAGAACAAATATCCTAAACTGATAAGTCATTCTCTTTTAAAGAGTTAAAAGATCAAATTAATAAGCTTAAACCAAACAAAGCCTCTGGTTTTGATAGTATAATCCCAGAATTATACAAATTGCTTCCAGAGAATATTTTAAATATTCTATTAAATATTTTTGAACATGTTAACCCCCCCCCTTCTTGGAAATATTCCCTGATATCTCTAATCTAACTAAATAATCAAATAAAGATTCTAACTTGTGGTCTTGTTACCTTCCTATTTCATTATTAAATGTTAATTATAGAATATTGTCTCTTCTTGCAAAAAGATTGAACACTATTTTGCCAGGATTAATATATGATAATCAGACTGGTTTTATACTACACAGAAAGGTTCAGGATAACATAATTAAGCTCACTACTTTAATAGCTCTGGCTAATAAAAACAAAAAAAAAATAATTATAATAAGTCTAGAAGTAAATTTGGTGTTTGATTCTATTTGTTGGAATGATTTGTTCAAAACACTTAAACAATATAAATTTCCCCTTGATTTTATACATCTTATAAATAATCTATATAGTAACTCATTCTCCATTATTAAAATTGTCTCTTTTCTTTCTAGCTCTTTCAAAATATTAGAAGGTACACAGTAGGGCTGCCCCTTGTCACATCTATTATTTGTTCTAGAAATTGAACCTTTTCCAAACATTACTAGATCTAATAGCAACATTCAAAGATTCTTGATAGATGAAAGTTATTCCATAAAATTCAACTCTTTTCAGATGACATTTTAATAACAAGTGGTGATTTTGAATTTTTAATAGAAAATTTACTTATTAATTACTTTGAAAAAGCATTAGATTTAATGTTTAACCCTGATAAAACATAAACTTTGCTTATTCATAAAAAGTTAATTATTTATGAAACTATAAGAATTTGATTTGGGGCAATTCACAAGTTAATTATCTTAAATTTATAATTAAGTCTACTGTAAAAGACTTAATAGCAGTAACTTATAGTAATTTAATAGACACTGTTACAAAAATAATTATTAATTGGAACACATATGTTTTTACAATAGAATATAGACTTACTTTAATAAAAATGATAATCCTATCAAAAATACTTTTCTATCTACAATCATTAATTATCTTCCCTCCTAAAAAAATCTTTAACAAATTAAATTATACTCTTCTTAATTTTTGTGATCCCCCAATTAACTAACAATACCCTTTAAATGGTATGTTAAAAGTTGGCAAGAAGATGGATTGGAATTTCTAAATACCAAATTATATGCCAAATCCAAAATTCTTAATTTAATATCTATGTGGTTATATTCTTCATGCCAATCCACTTGGAAAGACATCCATGAAAGATTAATAAATAATAAAAACAATGTTCCAGAATCTTTCTCTAAATTAGGAATTAAGACATTTCAATGGATCTTGAAAGACTTCTGTTTAAATGAAAAAAGAAAAATACTATTCCTCTCCCTTCTGTGATTACATTCTTATAAATTTTAAACTATTCATAAATTCTAATTATATAGTTAAATATTTATTGTTTTTATGGTTCCCTATATAAAATACTACAGGTTCTTTGGGAACTTTTAACATAAGCACGATGCTAGACCTTAGAGATTCAAATTTAATCTTTTAGCATCAGTTCTTAATTAAAATAAATCACATAATACAGAGTACCTTCTTGTAAGACATTGTTTAGAAATTAATAATTGGTTGACTATACAATCTTGTAAAAATATGTTAATGACAAAATCAAAATCTCCATGGATTTTCAAAAAAAAAAAAAACATATTCCAAAGAAGTTTTTTTCAAAATCAATAGTAACTCAAAAATAAATCTCACACACACGCGCACACACACACACACACACACACACACACACACACACACACACACACACACACACACACACACACACATATATACATATCTATGGTATATATGGTTTGCCATCAAAATTCTGAGTGAAGGACCGATGAACACAGGTTGTCAAAATGTCATTGGCTGAATCGTTGTTGTCAAACCTTCACTTCTGTGAATGCTGGTTTAGCAAATGCATTGTGCATTTGCAAATACGTGGTCGGCCTTATGAAAAGAGATCACGATACAGTGCAGATCAGGAAAGTTGCCCTTTACCCCATTGTAATGTGATCTCGGAGTTGGAATATTTAAGTCTGCAGGGGGGCTGTCAGGGGTGAGGGTTGTTGCGCCCTGCTAAACAATTTTGTCACATAGTATGTAGTAATTTACTGCAGTCTATGGATATGGGAAAAGGTTGAATTCACTTAAGGGAGTGTGTTTGCAAAATTTTGACCCTCTCATCATTCCATTTCAACCATCTGCTTCGATATTTTAAGAAGGATTTTATTTTGAACATCAACATTATGATAGTAAGCCTATATATACTTTGTATATGTATATATATATATATATATATATATATATATATCTATGGGATCCATCCAGATCACCGAGTGGCAACATAACAGAAACAGATTCGGCCGGGCATACTTGCGTAAAAGTACTTTTCACCGAAAGGCACTTTTGCGTAAGTATGCCTGTTGCGGAGATCGCACTACAGTGGGGAATGGGGAAAATTCCTTTTTCCCCACTCTAGTGCGACCTCACAGTGAGAATATTTAAGTAGGGGGTTGTGGGGAGTGCAGAGAGGCTTGCCACCCTGCAAAAACATAAAAGTAATGTTTTATTTCTTTTTTTAAATACACTTTAACGAAAGCGCTTTTTCGGTGAAAGCGCTTTCATTAAAGTGTGTTTGGTGATTGTGGATTCGGACTATTGAACTTTCGTTCAATAGTCCTAGATCCATAAATATATATATATATATATATATATATATATATATATATATATATATATATATATATATATATATATATATATATATATATATACACACACACACACACACACACACACACACACACACACACACACACACACACGTGTGTGTGTGTGTGTGTGTGTGTGTGTGTGTGTGTGTGTGCGTATATATATATATATATATATATATATATATGTATATGGGTTTATTTTGTTTCGTTGAATATCATTTCACTGAATTTAATTTCACCCTGACCACATCGCTGAAAACACAAATTACTGAAAACTCATTTCACTGAATCTCATTTCACTGAACTGAACTTAGTATATCTGGCAATCTGTAGAGTATTGTAAGGCAATTAAAATGTATATGCCCTTTTTCCACTGTAGCGTGATCTTGGAGTTAGTATATATAGTTAGGGGGTGTAAGGCATAGCCCCCCACCTTGTTTGTTTTATATTGTATTTTACCAAAAATTTCAACACATTTTAAACAATAGACATGCATAGTTGCAAGACGAATGACTAACTCTCTCCAGAAGACAACATGTACTCAAACTAAGTGGGGGGCTACACCCCTCACACCCCCAATGTGTGGGGGCTGTGCCCCCCCACACCCCCTAACTATATATACTTCTCCTTAGAAGGCTATTGCTGAGGCAATAGAGTTTTCATTAAATTTGAGTGGTGGATCCTGGTTTCGACGGCTGTTTATTATTATTTTTATGCTTTTTTGGTTGTTTTTGAACCATTTCTTTATAACATAATCATTTTTGCATTCATTACCATTAAATTTGACTTCTCATTTTTTATTGTACATCTGAGTAGGTCATAGAATTTTGTAAGATGGTATGATAAATTAATCAGAGTATAAACATAATGCAAGGTTATTCATTTTGGACCAAATTATACATTTTATTTATTTTTATTTATTTTAGATTTGTTTACTGTGAAAGTCCAACTGGGCAATAATTGCCTGTTTTCAGCGGAGGCCCAGGTAGTAAAGCTCCACATAATACATCCTGCTACAAAAATATTCAAAATGGTCAGAGAAATCTTGAAGATTTAAGGTTTGACATTAAAAGGCAAAAGAGGAAATCAAAGAAATGGAGCATAAGGTGTCCAGTGGTAAAACAACAATTTTAATTTAATCACCAGGGGAATTAATCAAATCTCTGAGAATGTTATTAAGCCAGAACTGATGAAATAGAGGCAAAAAAGAAGAAAATAAAGGAAAGTAATAAACTACAAAGTTAAGGAAAAAGTGTAAAGGATATAAAACAGCTAGACATGGATAAGGACAATGAGGTATTATAGGAGAAATACATACTTTATTGAAATAGAAGAAAAAAAAAATAACAGCTTTGAATGTTGTAGTTCATGGCAGTCATACAAGTAAAAGCAAAGATAAAGATAAAAGCATAAATGATGTGCCACATTTGACAGAAGTCGATAATGAGAGTGAAGATTAAGCAGATCAAATGCCTTTACATCAAAACAAATAAAAGGCAAAAGGGATTAGGAAAATGCACTCATACTGAAATACAATAACAGACTAAAAGATGGGTGTAATATATGTAGGACTGAATAATGAAACAAGGTGGAAATATACAAACAGAATAATGTTTGGCAAAGGTCCAACATATGTAATCAAGTACAAGAGGAATGGATTCAAAGTACAATAAAGCAACAGATTCTGACTAGTTCATAAGACCACAAAGACACAGGCACAGCTAGAGACAAAATTTATCAAAATAGATTTGGAGAATTGCGCCTTATAATGCCAGATAAGGTCATAAATCTACAATTTTTATATTGGAAGTTGGTTTGGAAAACAATTTTATGGCATTGTCTTAAATGAACATTTTTTTCAGAGATAGCTACAACAAATTTAGAAGAACTCATTTAGTTGAAACAGTGGATTCTTCATTTCAGAAGTTTCATGGTACTGTGAATGAAGATCAGTAAAATAGTTGCTCAAAAAGAGCCTTTCTAACCTTAGTGAAATTTAATTTAGGTATAAAACCTATATTAGTTAGAAACACACATGGAATCTTTGTCATAGAAGTATTCCTTTGAGGTAAAATAAATAAATTAGTAATTGCCTATAATACTTAGAAAACTGAGAGTTATTAAAAATAAAATATGGAAGGAACTAATAGGGGTGAATTGAGAATGAACAAAAAGAGAACAAGTGTCTTGCAAAATATAAAAAAAAATAATGCTTTCATTTGACAATATATAGATTATCAGAAATATGACAGAGAAGAAAGGGAAATATCTGAGATTTAAATGAAAGAATTCTTAAGAATGGAATGATCACATTTTTCACAACTTATTATGCAGCTATTTCTTAAATGAAAACTAGGTGTAATACATTTATAATGAAATACAGTGGTTAAATATTGGACTATGTTATACTGTCATTTGTTTTGAAATACAAAGTTTGAAATAAAAATTGGCATGGTAAGTGATAACTTTACAGTGATAACAGTTTTGAACAGTCCATACTATAGAATTCCAAAATATGTCTGACATATCAAATATCCAATCAAAAAGTGATAAGGCCGGGGAATGTTCTTAATGGACTGCTGATAAATTAGGTCAACACCTGCAGTTATATATTAATGGGAAAGGTGAAGACATCCAGAGCTAAATAGTGAATTTATATCAACAGATATAAATCTATTAATAGTTTGAGAGGTGCACGTAACAATATAAAAATGGGTAAGATCAATGATTTGATTGATATAATTTGCCTATAAAAGAAGAAAATGCTGTTCAAACATGTAAAAAAATGTATGGGGAAAAAAGAACAAAAGAGGCATATTACTAAATGAAACATGGAATATCCATTTATAGAACAAAAGCGGAAACAAAAAAGTTGAATATACAAAAGTAAATGGGTGAATATGCTGAACACAAAACAGGAAGACTTTAGAAAGAGATAAGAGAATGTCATGAAATTGCATCAAAAGAGGAATAGCACATAGAAGAAGACGTTTGAAGAGAGTCATATAGAAGTAACTTTTTGTGATTCTGGCAGGCAAATTGGAGTTGATTTTCCTAAATTATTATGAAGGCCTGACTGGACTGGCTTGCTGATAAAATGACCCCACATGTTGCAAAGAAATTGGCCAGGGCTATAATGCAATATGTAAAAATAATAATAAATAGGTAAAACCCATGAACTGAGCCAGTGTAATGGCAGTTCAATTTCAGTATTCTTTAACTAGAAGGACCATTCATACAAATTACAAATTTGGAATAATTATTCCAATGCACAATGGAGAATACATGGGTAATCTAAAATATAACCCCTAATAACCATAATTTATAACTGTGCAAATAGCTTTATTCCTTTTTCCCTTTCTTCTTTTATTATGTTTTGCTCTAAGCTTGCAGTTAATTACTTGTGCAATTTAATTTTCATTGGTTTCCCACTTCATCCTATTCTGCCTCCACCATCCCAAGTCTATTTCTTTCTCAGCTGCAGTCTCACCATTTTTTCTTATCCTGCTTTCTAATTTTAGCATTTTCCCTCAATAGTTTCCTTTCTCCTTCACGTCTTCCTTCATTATCAAGCACAATTGTGACATTAACAATCCTTTTTTCTTTAGTTCCTTAACTTTTCCATTCTCTATCCCATGTCTATCCTTTCCTTTTACTTTCATCTGCATTTTTTCTATGACTTCATCCCAGGTTCACTGTCACAGGTTTTTGAAGTTTTTTTTTTCAAAATCTCTCATCATTCTTCTTAATTAATTATAAAATATACAATGTGGTCCATTGCACGTCCTTCTCCCTTTCCTCTACTCTCTTCATGACTAATATGCATCCATCTTTCTCAAGCTCATTGATTAGTTTTGAAAGCCATTGCATACCATTTAAACTTCATAACACTATTCACATTTTTTTCCTGTTAAATGGTCTGTCATTTCTCTACTAATCCTTATTTTTTTATCCATTATCAACACATTGCCAAAAAATACAGTTTCCTCTTCTGTTGTGCTTTCTGTCCAGTTAAAGCTGCTCTCACTTTTCTTGAAAACAAATCTCCTTTATCATTTTGAATACAGGTGATGAAAGACAGATCTCTTTCTTATCATTCTCTGGACCTCTGCATTGTCTGAAAGGCACCCCTTAAAATCATTAGAACTAAGAACATCATTTTTGGTTTATAAAATATAGCCTTCAACCACCATGCAAGTGTCTGATTTTCCCATGGCTACCATTAACCTGCCCAGAATATTACACTGAGCAAAAGTCTTCTTTCTGAAGAACAGTACTATACCTAGCTCTTGTTTACCCTTTATTAAAATATGTTCCGCAGTCATTTGTTATCTCATAACTGAATCCCTTTGCACACCTTACTTGCCTTATCAAAACTCTTTAAGAGATTATCATTTCATGCATATCAGCTAAATTTGAGGCCAGCATTTTTACATATTAGTTTAAGAGGGTTTTAAAGTTAAATCCTTGAAGACCCTGTACTTTACCTTCCCATTCTAAAGAACAGTAACCATTGCCACATCAAGTCATTTCCAAAAAACATCTGTTTAGAACAATGACTATATAGTCTTGCTAACAGTGTAGAATGTTTTTTGCTTATTTAGATTCATTATAACAATACAAAACATTATACTTATAAAAATGTAACTGTTTTATTACATCAAAAATACTGACCATCCAGAATTGGAAAACAATTGCCATAAACATTAAAATAGATTTCCTTAGGCATATTAAACCAGTAGGATCTAGATGGAATGTATGTCCTTCTGTACCCAATAATGAAAAAGTATGGGCATCGATGGGGGGGGGGGGGATTATATCTGAGTATTTTTTTTTCTAAAACTGATACCCATAAATCTTACATGCTCACACCATTTGGAAATACTCAACATGTCTGTCCCCATAGTGCCAATATATATCATCATTTGAAAGACTTAGGGTGGCATTCATAGTCATGAGCTTTACACTTTTGTAGCATTTATTTATGAAGAGCTCTGCTGTAACTATATGCAAATACACTAACATCAGGTTATTTGCAATGACTACATTAATGTGAAATCTTCTGCTAAAAACTTTCCACTTCCGTTAAGTTAATCTTCAAGTATGTGCAAAGTATTGTGTAAAAATATAAATACTCATATCATTTTGGAAGTAATCAGTTATTATGGATGAATGGCACATATTTAAGGCAAGCAGCAGGTAGCAGAGCTATTCATATGATGTTTTAAAACATATAAGGGTGTTTATGCATTTCCTGTAGGGGTATTTAAGGGTACACTTATGGACATTTTGATCATTTCTTTAAAAGAGTGGAAAGGGGAAGCTAGGAAACCTTAAAAAATGGGTGACATAATAAAGAATGGCACACAGGAGGAATACATCAAGAAGGTTGTAGTGAAGGAGGTGGGATAGGTGGGGCACTACATTCCTGGTGCTGGATAGATCCACTCCCATTTTTTAAATTTGTTTTATATAAGAGGATAGATTGGGTAGGAAGTAGATTAGAGAGTGTAAGAAAGAGGATTAAGGAAGAAGGGAGATCAAGAGGAATTTGTCACACAAGCACCCTGGTCCATAGGACTTGAAACATTTCCATTGTCTGATGGTGTCACAGTGGTGGGCCTCAATGTTAAGGGAGTAGAGGTTGGTGCTGGCATGCTAGTCAGTACTGACTTAGGCAGTAAGTTTTGCACCCACTGAAAAGCATCCTGTACTGGTTGAAAATGTCTTCACTACCTGTTCCACCACATCATCAAACAAGTCCCAAAGCCTTACCCAGCTGCTCCATGCTAGGCTGTCTACATGACCACTGCCATTGTCCCTACCCTGTGAGGATGCTCCTAGATAGACAAAAGGTGAATATTCCTTGACCTAAGAGGAACATGGCTGGAATGCTTCTATAGCTTCTGGAACTATGGAAAAATGAACATAAATGGGAAAGAAAGGAGGGGGAGGCACAATAATGCATAATTAAAATAAGAAAAAGAGAGATAGAGAGAGAAACAAGAAATGGAGGCTATAAATTGACTTATAATGTAATACTTCAGCACATTATTTATTAAAGGTAGCTTTTATTTTTATTAAATCTTTATTCATAAAAATATTCTATGAGATAGTACTGGAAATCTATGAACAATCAGTATAACAACATCAAATGCTGATGAGTTTTGCATTTGAAATCTATTGAGACTAAGGAGATAAGCTGGTGTAACATCAGAAATGTTAACACATTTGAAATATCCTGCTGATATAGATTGTGCTACAGTTGTGTATAGAAAGCACATTATTCCTTGTATTTTATTTCTGTATTAATTACTTCTGGATTTATACTCATGAAGTTATTATTCAATAAATTTATTTGTGTAATGATGCTGTTTATTTTATAATCAAGCTTGCATACTCAGTAGAAACTTCAGTAAGACTCTTTATGTGTCTTTGCTCTTGTGGCTTATTATAGGAACTCTCATTTTCAGCTGCATATAGAAAACACAGAAGACAGTTCATAGGTTCATAGATTAGTACTAAGCTAACTGCCCTTGCGAGCCATTTTAAGCCTAGCCAATTATCCCTTGTGAGATTCAAACCCTGCACCTTGTGTTTGTAAGGCAAACATCTTAACCATTAGGCCACCCTCCCAACCCATAGTTACTTACCTATCATAGATGTGTGTTGAAATATCACTTACATGTTAAAATTTATTAATCAGCAAAGCACATAAGTATCAAAGCAGCAAAACACAGGTTTTCATGAATCGATCTACTGAATCCATCTGCAATGCTAAACAGTTCTTGTTTACTGCAAGCTGAACTTGAATGATATCAAGACTTCATTCAAATTGTTACATTTTGATATCTGTAAACAACTTGTCTCTGTGGGGCATGGGTACTTTGTTCTACCTTTACACATATTCTATTGAAACTACTGCTTTGCAGTATGCCTTGCATCCCTTACCTCCATTTTTAAGTCATATCATATAAAGTTAATGTAAGCAACATATTTTTAAATTCTGAAACTAACACATTGGACAGTGTTTTTCTGAATAACCTTTGTGCTTGTCATTCAGTTGCAATTTTAACCTTCACCTACTCTCTGCTTAAGGTGTGGTGGATAGCTGAGGACAGCTGTCTTCTATGTGGAGTATCTATTTTGAAAAAAAAAAAGACTGCATTATACAATTATCAAATTAATAAATGAGGTATGGCAAAAAAACAAATTGCCCTGGAACATCTTCAAGAGAGGTTAGAGGGATATATTAGTGTGGTTACTTGGGTTGGGGAGGTGAAAGGGTTAAATTTAGGGAGGGATGATTGGGAGGAAATGAGATAAGGGTGTGGAGGGGCTTAAGGGGTTTAGGCAAGTGTAGCCAGGTAAGCAATCACAGTTTGGCGTGAACTTGCTACTGCAAGTGTTACGTCCATGATGACCTGTGGGTACTGTGGTGCAGGTAGGCCTTGGACTACTTTTAGTCGGGATTTGGAAGTGGAGGAGTGTGTGGGTAGAGAAAATAGGGTGTTTTGGTTTTGGTGGCTCTGTGCTAGTGAAATTTGCTTTCAGCACGGATGTTTGAGGTAGAAAAGCCTGGGTGCATTGGGGATAAGGTAGGCTGTCTGGCTCAAGTCTTTTCTGACTTGTCTGTGCATTTTGCAGATAGTGGCAGTTTCCTGGGTTGGGAAGTGGTGACATGTTGTTTTGCCTTACATGAGCAAGGGTGCTGGGTGTGTGAGTTGAGGCATACTTCAACTGTCCTGACTTCCCCATTATTATACTAGCTTTACTTTTCCGGCAATATTGAAAAAAAAAAAATCTAGCAATTGACACCTTTTATTTCAGAAGACGTTCTGGTTTTACTATTGCAGGTAGGGTAAAAGCCTGTTCAAACACCCTACATGCAGGTGAGACAGTATGGCAAAGTTTGACACAATGGATGTTTTTCTGGTGTGAGAAGGCCACTAATTGGAGGGGTTCCCCGGGCAGTGCAGGTCAGTGAGGCACGTGCCGACACAGGAACTGTCAAACAGCAACCTTGAATGTACCTTCAGATACAACAAAAGCTCCAATCTAGTTAAAAGAATTGTTATTTACAACTGAGCATTTAAATAAAACAATCCAGTGGTGTTTGACCTAGCAGAGTCCTAGGTTAGAGAAGTGGGTGCAGAAGTTCTGGGATGTGACGGGAAGTGAAGTGATCTTGGTGGGCAGTTTATTTTGCCACTTTTGTTGGCTTTATCTGAATTAGTTCCTAGTTAGCACTGTGCATGAGCAAAGTGGAGCTAACAGACAGGGCCATGCATTGTTTCCTCACAAAAGCACTCAAAAAAAAATGCTACACGTGTAGCATGATGATTCATCTTCCCTGTTGAGCCAACTGCATATAAGGGGATGTGCTGTGTTTGCTATTCTTGGGGGAAAAGTGCTAATTTAAAGAAATAGAGCACAAATGTTTAAAACACACTGTTTTACGATGAGGCAGAAATAACGGCTGTGTATTGAATACTGCCTTGTAAATGATGTTGCAATTGTTAATTATTCTGCAGTATTTTTCTTTTCCACCACCTCCAGTTGGATCGGCAGCTTTCATATCCCTTGTTGCACAGGCTGTGGGGAGGTCACTCGGAGGAGAGGCTTGGAGGAAAAAAAAAGAGAGGAAAGAGCTGAGGATAGGTTTCTGGCAATTGCTGGGGATGAGGGGAGGGAGGTCGGTGTTTGATGGCATCCATTTGGGTTTCTGACCGTATCCAGTGGAGGATGCGTGTTGTCATGGGCTTGACAGTTGTATCAGTGCTTTCTATGAGCATGAGACCATGTTATGTTCTGTACAGGTGTGACATTTGACCATTGCTTCTGAGGTTCGCAGCATTTGAGTGGTACAAATGCAGTGAACCTATGGTTTTGGATTCATGATGAAGTTTGGTTGTTTCATATTTTCACGGACAGTTGGGTAGGAGGTGGGAGAGAGAAGGAGAGAAATATGTACGCTTTTTGTTGCATGTTGTTGCACAGTGTGATGTTTGCACTATGGATGGATATTCCCTTGAGAGACATGACTCTGAGGTTGCCATGGCAGTTTTCCCTTGATCTCCACAATAACAAGTGCTTAGCAAGGGATAGAACATGTCTAGGCCAATGTTTATTGATGAAACATTAATGACTGGAGGTGCATGGATGGTGCTGGGCTGGGTCTCTGCTGTGTCCTGCAGTTTGGGGGTGGTTGGTGTGCCTTTTGTCTCTGCAGATTTTTGCCATTTTGCATGGTGGCTCAGGGCCGCTGGTTTTCTGGTGGAAAGGGTGAGAGCACTGGAGATTGGGTTTGGTGGTGATGGTCTTTTGACTTTCGGTTTGGGCCCCTCAGTGCAATGCAGGGCTGTTTCTTGGGTTCAGCAAATGGCAGGCAGTTGGCTGTCCTCGTGGTGATATGTTTTGATTCCCAGTGAGTCACAGGGAGGATGGAGAGCTTGATTTGGTGAGTGAGGGTGAGGAGGTCGACCATGTGGATGGAGGTGCGCTGGTCAGTCTTTCAGCAAGACTGACTGCTTGTGGCATTTCATGTGGTATTCGTGGGCTTTCTTGGTTGGGTTTTTTTCATGGGCTTTAGTTGTGCAGTGTTTTCTGTGAGTGCATTTCTGGTCACACACATTTACACGCTTTATGCAGAACTATCAGGGCTTCAATATCTCTCTAATAGTTAACTCTATATCAGTGACCATTGCTGTTTTGTTGGTAAAATTGATGGCCAGTAGTCCTTGCTAATTTAACAGGGATTTGACATATTTTATTTCCTGAGGTGGGTTTACAGTTGCCGACAAGGAAAATGGCAGTTGCTCATACTTTCTGCTCTGGTAACATCATAGGGCAGGCAGGTTATTTTAATTTTATTGCCTTGTGAGGCACAAGCTATTTATTATTATACATAAACAATTTTAAGGATCCCAAGGAACAGATGACTGCAGATTATGAAGACATTACCAACTATAATGGGGAACAAAGGGGACCCTTACTAATGCATATCAGAGGATTTACATCTGTCTTTCTCCTTGCAGATGGTGCTGTGGAGATAGGCATCCGAATTGGAGCAGTGCTACAGAGGGAGTTTGCAGATGGTTGAAGCAGGTCATGGTGGATATCCTAGTCGATAAAGGAAAGGGGATCTCAGTGGAAAGGGATTTTGTGGTGATAAAAGTTTGGGGTTCTTTCAAGAGGTGTGATAAAGCTACAGGTAATTCACTTTATTTAGGGGACATTAAGGCACGTCACTGTTGCAGGGGTTCAAGTGGGTGGGGAGGAGTCTCACCAAGCTTAGGATCATAGGAAGTTACTAGGCCACTGGTTCTGGGGTGCTGTTAGCATCTGGAGTGGACAATAGCATGCTGTGTTGCAGAGACTGGTCAGGCTCTGGGTAATAAGGTGTCTCCTTAGCAGTTGATAAGGTCATATATGACAGTTAAGCCTTTGGGACCCTGACAGGATTTAGACTTACTCATACTTTGGTCAGTGGAAGGAGTACAGTGACAGGTTACCTGGATAACATTTAAGATTACCTACTTTGGTTAGGGCAATGCATTAACATTTTTCTTTTCTTTTACAGATCAATGAGGAATGAGTGTATATTGACCATTGTGTCCATAGCTGGAATGCTGGGTAGTGCAGTCGTGAAAGAGGGGAGAGTCACATCAGTTGATGACCTGAAAGTGATGCATGATGTTTGACTGCAGTGGCAAACAAAGACAGCACAGGTGGATTACTGTTAAGTAGGCAAAGGGTGTTTTGAGATCTATGAGTGGATTCCTAAGGTTGAATTGATTATCTGGGGGACAGAGGGCATTTTGAGAGGAAACCTGGAAGGGGAAATCCAAGGGATATGTTTTTTGGTGTGTGGGTATATTTGCTAGGCATTATAATTTTAGTGGGGCAGTCTGAAGGAATAGGGCTATTTTCAGGGTTAGCATGGCTGTGGTACATTGCTGGTTGTCAGGTTGGGTTAACAGGATCAGCTGCTGGTTGCAGGAATTTGGGGTAGCATTATAATTCAAGTAACTGGTGGGGGTTTTAGCTTGGTCAAGTGTGTTCCAGTCACCTGGGGGTAGGAGACGGGTGGACAGGGGGTTGCATATGGGGTTCAGGCTGTACACAGGGCAGAGAAGTCTAGCTTGTCAATGAGGATTTAGCGGGAAATTTGTATTTGCATGGGGATAAGGTGATGTAAGTTACAAATTTCAGGCAGGAAAGTGACAAATTTGTCTTGAGCAGGGAGTGTTAAGGTCATTTTTTTTTTTTTTTTTTTTTTTTTACAGATTAGTGCAAGGATAATTTCACTTGTGGTTTGGGTGAAATTTGTAGGTGGGGTTTTGGGAAACATGGTAGGTCAGTGGCTGCGTTTGGGTAATTTTGGAAATGGGATGTGCTGCTACACGGGAGTTAGAAGGATTAAAGGAAGCCTGGTTGTAGGATATGGCAATTGTAGAACATGTCTTAATTATGTACTAGTGGTATAGGCAACATAATGGAAGGGGAGCCTTTGAGGGGAAAGACAAAGGACAAATGGGGGGGTATAGTTTGTGGTTTATTCCTTGATTATAGGTTGTCAAACTGTTCAGGTTGAGTCATGATTTCAGCTGTGAAGGAAGTGGGCTGAAAGGGTAGGTATTTGATTGGGGTGGATGTTTTGGTGGTGCAGTGGGGTCACAGTAATCCTACATTATTTAGTTTCATTCAGGTGTGTTTCAGTGATTGTATGGTAAGGTGGAATTATGATGGGATACTAACTGGTACACCAAATGATGTTTGGCTTGACTTTTCCCTTTATGGAAAGTAGTGGGTTGAATAATTTTGGGTAGAAGGGAGGGAAGAACAGCCTGGTCAGGCTGGTTGGCAGAGAAGAGGGATAGGCTTGCCCTCTTCTGTTCCCCCTCTGATGTCTGGATGTTCATTTCAAGGATTTGGGTAAAGGAAAATGGGCAGCTGGAGGAAGCTTGCTGAATAGAGAAGCAAGCTGAGGTAAGGATGCTGCCTATTTGGTGGAAGGTAATTCAATGAATGGTGTATGATGTGGGATGGAGTGCTGCTTCATAAGTAAAGTAAGCAAGTCCAGGTATGGACGCTGCTTACTAGGTAAATGGGATATGAAGTGAGTATTGGACGCTGCTTCTTAAGTAAAGTAAGAGAGCAAAGGTATGGACGCTGCTTACTGGGAGAGGGTGAGTAGGTACGCTGCACTGATTAACATTATAAGGATGTTTATGCTGTGTTTAGATCCAACTATATTGTGTCTAGTTCTAATCAGTAAGTTTGGTGATCAAAGCTATGTTATGGAAGTTTTAATAAAAGACGTCAAATGTCATTTGGTGTGATGTGTTTATTGAAGGGGACCGGGACAAATGAGGTTTGGCAACAAACCAAATTGTCCTGGGACATCTTCAAGAGGGGTTAGAGTGATATATTAGTGGGAGATAGTTTGGGTTGGGGAGGATTAAAGGCTTAAATGGAGGGAGGGATGATCAGGAGGAAATGAGATAAGGGTGTGGAGGGGCTTCAGGGGTTTAGGCAAGTGTAGCAGGATAAGCAATCACATTTTGGCGTGAACTTGCTACCCACCCACCCTCCCCTTTATTTTGGTAGGGATTGAGGTTATTTTATTAGTCGGGGTAGGCAGAGAAGAGGGATAGGCTTGCCCTCTTCTGTTCCCCCTCTGGTGTCTGGGTTCATTTCAAGGATTTGGGTAAAGGAAAATGAGTAGCTGGAGGAAGTTTGCTGAATAGAGAAGCAAGCTGAGCTAAGGATGCTGTTTATTTGTTGGAAGGCAATTCGATAAATGGTGTATGAAGCGGGATGGAAAGCTGCTTCATAAGTAAAGTAAGTGAGCAAAGGTATGGACACTGTTTACTGGGACAGAGTGAATAGGAATGCTGCCCTGATTAACATTATAAGGATGTGTATGCTGTGCTTAGAACCAACTATATTGTGTCTAGTTCTAATCAGAAAGTTTCGTGATCAAAGCTATGTTATGGAAGTTTTAAAAAAGGTCGTCAAATGTCATTCAGTGTGATGTGTTTATTGAAGGGGACCGGGACAAATAGTTTGTAGTTTACACAAACCAATGCATTTTTAAAACCATCTGCCAATAATTCAAATAATACACTAATACCTGCAGTATAAGAAATTATGTGGCAATGCAAATATCTTCCTATGTGCTTGTATATAAATACATGCATCAATATCTGTGTGTGTGTGTGTGTGTGTGTGTGTGTGTGTGTGTGTGTGTGTGTGGGTATATATATATTTATATATAAATGTGTGTGTATATATATATATATATATATATATATATATATATATATATATACATATATTTATATATAAATGTGTGTATCTATCTATATATATATATATATATATATATATATATATATACATAGTTTTTTTTTCATAAATTTAAAATTATACATATTTTATAGATTCGTATTTATACATAAAAACATGTCAGCACATAAACACTCTTTGTATACAGTTGCATTTCTGTTTATAGATTTTTTTATGCATACTCATACATTTTGTTTACATTTAACTTTATACATATATTTCTTTCAGCATTTACCCATATTTATCCATCATTTTTTTAAAACCTACTGTTAAAATACTTCCTTTAGAACTTTTACTTTCCCACCCTAATCCAGTCTACCCACTTGATAATGTGGTTATGCCTGTGCTTCTGCTGGTCATTGTACCTGTGCAGGTACTTAGGCCTTCAGCAGGTGATCCCTATCATAGATGACAGGTGCTTATCCAACTCTTGCCAAATGCCAAACATTTTCCATTCAATGCCAGGTACTGCTCTTTTGAACTTGTACATGTATGACTCCTGTAAGAGGCAGACTGTGATTTTTTGTCTCCTTATCAGACTATTTTGGAGTTCAGCCTCATGTCTTTACAGGTGCTGCAAATGTTCAAAGTGCAAGTATCAAATTGAAGAATGCAAGTACAGGGATATAGTTCAGAGGGTAGGAACCACACTTTCTGGATGTGACATCATCATAACCAAACCCAGCTATCATGTAAGGTCATTACTGCTGTAATTGGCAAGTTTGTTTTCACTAAACTGATTTGTCACACAGATATGGAGAAATTTTATTTTAAGAGATGATCTATACATTTTTGCTATGGAAAATTAAAGTCAATTATTAAAAAAATATTTTTTTTATTTGGTTACATGTGTGCTTGCTTGCTTCTACACAGTAATATTTTAACCTTTATTTACACAATTCACTTTAGAACTACACAGCATTCATTTTTGCAGGCATTCTTTTCTAAGGAGTACTTCAGATAATAATGCTTTTTTCTTTCACTTCAGTTTATAAATAAATCTTCCAGGTAGTGTCACTTTACTATAGCAGAAACTACCTAGTGTTTTGAGGGGATAAAGTGATGTATGCAAGATAGGCATGGATTAGGCTTCATGATTATGTAACCTAAATGTTGTTGACTTCTTGTATCTTTTTCTATACATAGAGAAATTTGAGATATGTTAGGCTTGTTCATACTTTCTCAAAGCCAGCTTGGATCAGTGCCACTCAGTGCACCTCATCTACAGCTATCAGAAGTCTAGTTACTTAAGTCTGTTGACATACACATTCATGTGTTTCTATAATTCATAGAGATAAATGGATCTCAGCTTAATTTGCATATAAAATGCATAAATAAGCTTGATTTTATATAAATAATTTTAATACCTGTAAAGTTTGGTGGCATGTGTTTTGGAAAAGTAAGAAGTTTATCAAATAAAATAGAAATAACAATATAGTTGTAAGTTTTGGGGAAACACCATACATTCAGTGTATAGAAGAGTTACTAATAGGATAATTGCATTTTCTATTGATGCATTTGTCAGATAATTGATTTATCTTAGTCTGATGGCATGAGTATGAGTGCTATTTATAAATGGGAATTTCTTTTTTTCCAAAAACATTTTTATTAAATTTTGTGAATAAACATGGACATAAAGTATTAAAAATAAGCAATATAAAACTTAACTATTTACACTATATGCAAACATCCATGATAAACACTTGTTTTATCCAAGAAAGGTAATCAATATTTATCTAACAATCTCTCCAATTTTTGGCAAGCTAGTCTTTTGTGTGTTACATTTGATGATCTCTGATAAATAGTTTGCATTTCTTTTTTACATACGGATTTTGATATTAAAATAAACTCAGTAAGCATAAGATCTTGCTTATTTTTCCAGTTCAATGTAATTATTTTCCAAGCAATAGCTAGAATTAACCAAAGAATAGGTAACTGATGACTAGGAATTACACTTGGGGTAGGGACATTGAATAATATCAAAGAGCTAGTAATATGACAGTTATCAGACCACAGGGCATTTGCAAAATGTATAAAATCAATCCAGTATTGTGTGAGAGTTCTACATTCAATGAACATATGAACCCAGTTGGCTTCAAGAATATCACCACACCTCCAGCATTTGCTTTCATTACTCTTGGTTATAAGGTCAATTCTGTGTGGAGTGTAAAAGCTCCTATGAATAAATCTCCAGGTATATAGTCTCCAATATAAAGACGATGACGTGTTTTTTATTGAATTTAATAACTGTTTCTTATTATCATTAGATAAAGGTTCACCATTAATCTTTATGGAGTAATTCCAAAAAGCTTGGTCAAAAGTAATCAAGTCTTCTCGTATGATTTTATATACAGGTGATATGCTTAATTTATGTTCAATGTTTATCGAACTACATCATATGAATAATTGTATCAATCTTGGTATAATATCAGTTTCCAGATTTATTGACACTCTCACTTTATTTTCAACAAACTGTCTTAAAGATTGAATACAGAGCCAATTATCTTGACAGACATTATATCTGGCTAAGAGAAAGTTCATTGGTTGGATGTTCTTATTGTCTATAAACTGGTGCCAAAACTTTAGATTATTCTCTTTAAGATTCCGCTTCTTATTAATATTGAAGGTATCTAGGCAATCTGGTGTATAAGCTATGGGAAATGTAATGAAAAAGGTGCTCTTTAGACTATAATTGTTGTCGATTATATTTTTGAAATCATAAAATATTTGGTTTATTCCATGTGAAAAGTGGCTAAAATCTTTATTATATAAGCAATATTCACGGAGTATCCAAAATATTTTGTTAATTCCAAAGGTTTCTTAAAATTGGGTTTCTGAGTTTTCAGAGGAAGTCATGTATATTTCATGTAGTTGTTTCCAGCTAGAGGCGTATATGGATGAAATCCAGTGTAGTATTATGTTAATAATAACAGCTTTGGAATATAAGTCTGTGTTGGGAAAGCCAATCCCATTACTGTCCTAGGCTCTAACATGCCATTTACAGGCTATTCTTGGTTTCTTTGGGAACCATAGAAAAGATAGTAATAGGGAATCTATTTGTTTAAAGAATTTCTTAGGGGGAGGTAAAATCAATGATTGTATGTTAAATAAAATCTTGGGCAAAATCATTTTTATTAATGTAAGTCTGTCTTCCATGGTGAAAAACATTTTGTTCCACTTTTTAGTCAAGTCACTCATTATAGCTACCCATTTAGAGAAGTTAAATTTAATAGTCTCATTCCATTTATTCTTAATAGTTATTCCTAGATAATCTATCTTATCATTTTCCCAGTTGAATGTATTGTATTTTTGCAAATTGCTATTTATTTTCTTATTGATTAAAAGTGTTTTAGTTTTATTTTGATTAAAATTGAGCCCTGAGATTTTTCCAAATAGAGTTACTGCATTCATGATATGTTGTAAAGAGCCTTCTATGTCACTGGATGTTAGTAGAATATCGTCAGCAAAAAGTTGAACTTTTGGATAGTATCCCTCATTAACTTGGAATCCTTTGATATTTGGATTATTTCTAATAAATGAAGCAAAAGGTTCCACTTATAAAGCAAAAAATAATGGGGATAGAGGGCAATCTTGTCTAGTTCCCTTATGAATTTTTACTGGGGATGATAGGCGTGAACTAATCTTAACAAATGCTTAATATCAGTTTAGTAAAAGTTGAAGTAAAATTAAATTCTTTAAAGTTTTTTTAAGTATGACCAACTAAGGCAATCGAATGCCTTATCAGTATCCAGACTAATAATAGTTAATTGTTTCTTGGTTTTGTTTGCAATGTCTATTAGAGATAGTAGCTTAATAATATCGTTTTGTACTTTTCTATGTAAGATAAAGCCAGTTTGATCAAAGTGTATTAGATTGGGTAATATATTCTTTAGTCTTTTGGCAAGGATAGACATGAAAATTTTATAATCAATATTTAACAATGATTTGGGTCTATAAGATGCACAAAGTTGGGGATCCTTACCTTGTTTCAGAATGCGGGAAATTATTGAGTACTTCCACTAGGGAGGGAAAATTAAGTCTTGTTTAACCATGGAGAATGTGTTTAATAATAATATTAATGTGTGCTCTGGAAGAATTTTATATATTTCTGGGATTATCCCATCTAACCCTGGGGCTTTATTATCCTTCAGATTTTTAACTTGTTCTTTCACTTCTGCTAAGGTTATTTGTTTATTTAGGGTACTGTTTTGTTGTTTTGATAGTTTATTCTTGCTATTTTCTTGTAGAAATGTATCTATTACATCGTCTGAATCTAGTGGCGAATGCATGTCATTGATTGACCGATAATGATTTCTAAAGGCTTCTAATATACCTCCTAAATCAGTTGTTCTTTTTACTGTGTTATTATTCTTCTATTCAATTTCATTAATGTGATTTTGTTTATTAATTTGTTTGGATCTGATACTAGTTTATGTAAATGTCTGGGGTTTACTGAATAGGACTGTAGTTTAATCTTTTTTAAGCTTATAGCAACCTTATGATTCAATATTTCTAAATATGTGTGGTTTAGCTTAGAAATTTCAGTAAATACTGCTTTATCATTTGCTTTTAAATTTAGTTTTAACTTATCTATTTTGGCTTGTAAATCAGA